>NC_060959.1:9086406-9153906 GCF_910589235.1 Vespa crabro
AGAAGGAGCAATACGTCTGACATGAAATATATACAGAAAAATATTGAAAATAAAATTTATTACGTACAATATATATGTATATAATATACATATACAATATATATATATATATATATCTCACAAGATATTGTTGTCATGAAAGAAAAAAGAAAAGAAATACAGAGAGAAAAAGAGAAAGAGAGAAAGAGAGAGAGAAAGAGAGAGAGAAAGAGAGAGAAAGAGAGATAGAGAGAGATAGAGAGAGAGAGAGAGAGTAGAAGGGAAAACGTGATAGGCAAGATCGAAACTGTCAGAGCTATATTCGGAGCGATAACAGAGGGTGAGGCATGGACACAATGTGGAGAAAGCAGGTCGTTCGCAAGGACTTCGAATCGACTAGTTTGTTGTTTGTTGTTGTTGTTTGTTGTTGTTGTTTGTTTGTTGTTTGTTGTTGTTGTTGTTGTTATTGTTATGATTGTAGTCGTGTTCCCTGTTATTTCTCTTCGCTCGACCGGCCAGGACAATGTCGAGCGAATACGACTAACGCGTTCGCATTGATAACGATTCCTAATAGAGAGAGAGAGAGAGAGAGAGAGAGAGAGAGAGAGAGAGAGAGAGAGAGAGAGAGAGAGAGAGAGAGAGAGAGAGAGAGAGAGAGAGAGAGAGAAAATAAATGAGACAGACAAGTTTGAAATATCTCGATCGAAGATACACACTGGCCTATTTTCAGAACAACTCTCAACTTAAAGCAAAGCAGTATGCATCGTAACCGTATGCATACATAGTTAGTTGTTATAGTCTAGATATATTTATCTAAAAAAGGACACACACACACACACACACACACACACACACATATATATATATATATGTGCGTGGCTAAGAAGAAGACAAAAAAACAAGGAAAAAAAAAGAAAGAACTAACGAAGAGATAATGTTTATTTTATGCTGATCAATGATCGAAAATCACATGGGAAAGTTAATGAATGCACGAGTTGAAATCGCGATCGTTTCTCTCTGTTGGCTCCCTCTCTCTCTCTCTCTCTCTCTCTTTCTCTCTCTCTCTCTCTCTCTCTCTCTCTCTCTCTCTCTCTCTCTCTGTAGGTGTAACTTTGAAAGCGACCGAGAATTCAACGAAATATCGCGCAAACACGGCGTCATACTGATGAAAAGATTGTCAATAGCCGTCCAACACCTGTTGCACGGAGTTTAGCGACGGATTTTATTCTCACGCGTACGCCCGCTTGTATTCGTTTATTGGCCTGCGGATTTCACGGTTCGCGCACGCACGCACGCACGCACGCACGCACTCACTCACTCACTCACTCACTCACTCACTCAGTCACTCACGCACTCACTCACTTGCTCGCTCGCTCGCTCGCTCACTCATTCATTCATATACTAACACAGAGGATATCTAGTACGTACCTATAGATATGTTTCCGCAGATATCGAGATCGCTTTTCGTCGACACAGGTTAACGTGCACGAGCGAGAATGCGAGCGTGAACAACGTGAACGTGAACGTGTGCAAGCGAACGCGAATGACACGTACTCTCACTTTAACTCAGTTGATTTATATCAAAATAAAACGATCCTCCTTCCGCCACAATTTGATCGTACTGTCACGCCTCGATCGGTATAACTGAATCTAGATATTTATATGTGTACGTGTTTATGTATACATATATACACACCAATATATATATATATATATATATATATATATATATATATATATATATATATGTGCGTATGATATATTTATATCTCTCGTCGAATTGTTACAACTAGTGTTTATATAGATACATACGCACGTATGGTGTTTCTTTTTTATTCGTCGGTCTCGATCGGATTGTCAAATTTTACGTTCTATTCTATGGGGATAAAAAGAAAAAAAAAAAGAAAAAAAAAAGAAAAATGGAAAAAAAAGAAAACAGAGATTTTCTCTCGCTCTCTCTCTCTCTCTCTCTCTCTCTCTTTCTCTTTAACGGGATCTTAAAGTATCCTTTGGAATTTTTTGAGGAATTTTTTAATTTTTCTTCTTTACCCGACTAATATAAATCATAAAATATACTAATATTGTCGATTTGACAACATTAGTATATATTTTTTTTTCTCATATTTTCTTATACATCAAGAATTTTTTTAATTGAAAAGTTTATACACATAATTAATCAAATTACTCATGCGAGATATGAAAAACAATTTCTATTATTTAACTCTCGACGATATTTTATTATAAATATTTCTATGCATCAGAATCGTCGTATTATTTCTGTCGTATTTTTCGAATGATATCAAAGCTAATATGACAAAAAATTTTCTCTCATTTCATATTATTATATGCTAATTCGTCTAATATTTAATTTAATACAATTCATTGAAATTAGACAAAGACGTAGAAAATTATATGACAAAAATTATGCAAAATAATATAATATTCATATTGAAATATTCGAGAAATAATTGGCAATTCATGGAAAAAATATTTTTCATTTAATATGATTTAAAATCTAATCAATAGATATTATTAGATTGATTCATAGAAAGAGCAAAGAGAGACAGAGACAGAGAGAGAGAGAGAGAGAGAGAGAGAGAGAGAGAGATTCAAAGTTATGGACGAGGTGAATAAATCGTAGCAGCCTCAATCTAGAGGAAAGAAAGAGACAGAGAGAGAGAGAGAGAGAGAAAGGTAGAGATAGAGAAAGTGAGAGAGATGCATTTCGTAGTGTTGTTGATTTTTGCATAATTTATCAGGGTTGTTTGGTTAAGCGAGCCGTTAGGGTGAGTCTCGGAGAGGGCCGCGTCGTGCTCCATAGCTGCTCTCCATGGGGCGACAATTTCAGACACCCTTCGCCAAGATGATTAGCATCCTCGACAGGGACGGATTTCACTTGGGAAAATTACAATTTTTTTCTTTTTTTTCCTCCCTTTTTCCCCAATATCGCGAAAAAAAGAATTACTACGTAAAATCGTAAAAACAGTTCGATTTCCCAAGGCGTATTTACATATTGATTAATACAATAAAATTCCATGAAGTTCCTGATAAATTAGAAACTCGTTTCTACATATAGAAAAAAAGAAAAAGGAAAGAAAAGAAAAGAAAAAAATTTGACGAACTGAACAAATCATTAACCACCATCGATAATTCATTATTTTCTTTCAAACTGATCCCAAGGATCGTTCTAAGAAAAGAAAGAAATAAAAAAGAAATAAATATGAAAGATATGTACCGTCATTGATATTACAAATCGATATATTCGTTTTCAATAAACTCTTATCACTTTTCTTTCATAATTCTTGCAAATAAATACATTCAATATTAACATTACTATTTTAGATAGAACGTTTGAAAATTTTAAAGATTCACATTTTAACATAAGTATACTTACTTATGATGAAAAAGAAAGTCCATTGATGTTTGAGAATCCATTCAAGATTTCATCTTGGAATCCCGAAAATTTCCTGGTGCGAGATCACGGCGGCCCTGGGTGGCACGTAAGCAAGCATATCGCGAGTATACGGTAGCGTTGTTGCGGATAGGAATGGGTGGACACCCAGTTGGTACACAGGACGAAGGGGTTGTTAAAGGGAGAGGTGGAGGAAGAGAAGGAGGAGAAGGAGGAAGAGGAAGAGGAGGAGGAGGAGGAGGAGGAGGAAGAGGAGGAGGAGGAAGAGGATGAGGAAGAGGAGGAATAGAAAGAGGTGAAGAGAAGGGAGAGGTGGTCTTTGCGGGACAAGTTGCGCGTGGGCGAGAAGAGAGACTCGAAGGGAGGCTCGAAAGGGGCTCGAAAGGGACGAAGCACATTCTATACTATACTACTCTACAATAGTTGTTTACCAGAGTCATACTGATCGATACTCGCTGTTTGCTATCAGAGGGAGCCATGCATGCCGGGCGCTAGTTGCCCAACACCAAAAGTAAACACCCACCCCCAAGTGCTATCACCCCAACAACACTACCACCGCATCTCTGCCAACCAGCGAATTCTCACTCTCTCTCTCTCTCTCTCTCTCTCTCTCTCTCTCTCTCTCTTCTCTCTCTCTCTCTCTTTCTCTTTCTCTCTCTCTCTATCTCTATATATTTCTACATATCTAATGTTTTCTTCTTTCGTGTTCTGTCTCTTAGGATTTCTCTTATTGGCCTAACGATATTAACAACGATGAGCTTGAGTCAAGCTTTTCGAGATACTGATTTTATCATCTGAACTATTACGCATTGACCTAATTATAAAATTATCGATTAAATACATCAGTGGTAATAATGTTAGGAAGATAATCATTAATATATTGCGATTAACTCATTATCCGTCAAGTACTAGCTAATGTAACTCGTATTTTTCTTTCTTTCTTTCTTTCTTTCTTTCTTTCTTTCCTTTTTTTTTATTCTTTTTTTTTTTTTTTGTTCTTTTGTAATGTACATTCGTCTTCTCGATTTTTTAAAATGAATTTGTTAAACACGCAATTTAAATATCGACGAATCTATCATACCTTGACAGATTCCTTCGAACAGAGAATATGGATATTTTGGAATGGTAATGACTATCTCCGCGAAATAAAAAAGTTCAAATGCTCTTCGATTATTTTGATCGACATTTCGACATTCTAAAAATTGATTTTTCATTTTTAGAATGGAAGAAAGAAAGGGAGAAAGAAAAAAGAAAAAAGAAAAAAGAAAAAAAGAAAAAAGAAAGAAAGAAAAGAAAAAAAAGAGAATAACAGAGGGGGAGGGCGGGGAAAAAGGAGAGGAGAAGGGAGAAAACGAAAAGAACAAAAAAAGAAAAAAACAGAAAAGAAAATAAAAGAACGATCCCGTAGGGGGTGAATTTTTCGTAAGTGCATTAAATGCGTCCAGCGGAACGATCACGATAACCATACGGAAATAAGTTAGCCGAAATATCACCGAGTGTTTAGAGGCAGTGCACGTGCGTATCGCGCTAACAACGACAACGTTTACCCTCGCCGCTACAAACTACCCTCGTAGGAGAAGGCGCGAACGCTGGGGTGGTGAGAAGGAGGAGAAGGAGAAGGAGAGGAATAGGGGTAGGAAGGGATAGAGAGGGGGGTTTGTCTCGGAACGATCATAGTCAGGTCCAGGCCGTTTCGCCTCGTACATTTGCATAATAGCGTCTACGCCGGCCGCGTCCGGTAACGCGATATACCAAGGGAAATAAAGGCGTTAAAGGGGTGTAAAGCGGAAAAAATTCTATGCCACGTGAGATTCTTTCTTCTTTTTCTTTCTACCTTTTTTTTTTTTTTTCTTTTTATATTTCTTCATAGTATCATCGTCCTCGTTATGAGTATGCGTTGAATTTACGTGCTCGATCGTAATCGATAATGTGAAATGAAATGATTCGTTCTTTCTGATTTAAAGAAAAAAAAAAAAAAAAAAGAAAAAGAACTCGAATCATTGGAAATGAACAAAAGAAAAAACAGAAAAAAGAAAGAAAAACGAAGTGAAGGAAAGGCAAAAAAAAGAAAAAAGAAAAAGAAAAAAAAGAAAAAGGATTGCATTTCCTTTATTTCCTTATCGTCGATTTACCGATCGTTAACGATTCGACTGATTCTTTTTTCTTCTTCTAAACTAAAATGAAACAAAGGGAAAAGAAAAAAAAAAAAAAGCAAAAAAAGAAATAGAGAAATTTTCGTGACGAAAGTTTTCCGATTGAAAATTTCGATATGACGATCGACATGATAAAGAGGACTATGCGATATAACAATTGCAGAGCTTCAACGTTATTTGTGAATTAACGTATGATCATAATAATTGAAGAAATACATTAATCGTTGAAAAGGGAAAACGAAGGAACACCATTTGATCCTCTTATCGTAATATCCAAGTGAAAATCAAACGAGTAAATTGAGGAGAGAGAGAAAGAGAGAGAGAAAGAAAGAGAGAGAGAGAGAGAGAGAGAGAGAGAGAGAGAGAGCAGGGATCGTCCGATTTCCATCGAAAACGGCGTCCCTGATAATGATTTTAATACGGAGTCCGCGTGCGGAAAGGGCGAAACACGACGAAAGCCCGAAAGTCGCCGCAAATCCTGCGCAGACGGGAACAGAATAGGGAGACCGGTAAACAAACAGTGAAAATAATATAATTTACAGAGGATTAGGAACGGTTGGGACGGTGTAAGGGATGAGAGAGAGAGAGAGAGAGAGAGAGAGGAGGAGAGAATGGCGGGGAGGGGTTCGAAAGGACCAGAGAAAGGGTTTCGGTGCACGGAATAACTGTTTCTGGTTATAATTGATATCCCGGCAAAGCTCTATAATCCCACCCAGTCGAGTCGCCACCCTCTTGAAAGTCGAAACCAGTCTCTGTCTTTGTCTCTCTCTCTCTCTCTCTCTCTCTCTCTCTCTCTCTATCTATCTATCTACCTCTTTCTCTATCTCTCTTTCTATGGCGAAAGACGGAAGCCGCAAAACCACGCGGCACATTTCGTTCCGCTCTTATTTACGGAAACATTTTCGCAATAATTTATATCCAGTTTTAACTTTGAACGGACAATGCCTCTGGCGTGTAGGTTTTTCGACAGAAAAAAAAAAATAAAAGAAGAAGAAAAAAAAAAAAAAGAAAAAAATCCAAAGAAACGAAAAAGAAAAAGAAAGAAAATCCCCGAAAGAATAATCGAACGCGAAGTTGTTCTATCATTTTCATTTCTTTTATTTCCTTTTTATTTATTTATTTATTTATTTTCTTTCCCCCCCCCCCACCCCCGTTATCTAGGCACACCTCAAAAATACTCTTACATACGTCTAACAAAAGGAATTTGTTGTATTACCTATCATCATCCCCCATCCCCTAACCCCCCCGTTCTATCGGAATAACAAAATTAATCGGTATTCGCCATTGGATATTTGCTTTATCCTTTTCCTTTTTTTCCTTTTCCTTCGTTTCTTTTTTTTTTTGTCCCCTCACCCCCTCCCCTACGTCTCTTCACTTTTCTTTTTTCTTTTTTTACTTTTTCTCCTTCTTCCTCCTTCTTCCTCCATGTTCCCCCCCTTCTCCCACCCCTCCCCTCGCCTCCTCTCCCCCACCTATCCTATCCCCCGTGCGGCACGAGTCGACAGCATGGTGAATTTCATTTTTGACGAGACAGAGTATCAGCAGCCGCGAAAATAACTTAACGAATATGTATGAAACAGAAGGGTGCACTCTCTCCGAGAGAAGGTATTCAGCGAGCTGTGCGAGGAGGGTAAGTAGAGAGGAAGCTTCCAGATGGCGATCGCATTATTTGAGGGTGGTAGTAGAGGAGAGAAAGCAGATAGAGAGAGAGAGAGAGAGAGATAGCAGAGGCGAGAGCGACATGCGTCGTCTCTCTTCTCGTCGTCGGTTAGAGGCGCCTTTCGACGTGTTCGTTTCGTTTTCCCGCGCGTTTCGTCGGACCGCAGCTGGAGATTCGTCGAGCGACGTGGAATAAAATAGAAGAAAGAGATAGAGAGGAAAGGGAGAGAGAGAGAGAGAGAGAAAGAAGAGAGGGTAGATATGTGAAGAGGGTGGGAAGAGGATGAAACACGCGAGCGGAAGGAAGTAGAGGAAGTCAGGAACGAATGGGGAAAAGGTGGAAGGAGGGAGGGAAGGTGAGTGAGTGGGAGGTGGTAGAAGGGAGGGGGGGAGGAGAAGGAGGGCTATAGAAGGGAACGAACGAATATACGAACGAAAAGCAATGTCTAGTGGGCCGCGTAATTACGATCCCATTGAAGAAAATGATAAAAAAGAAAAAAAGAATGGAAAAAAGGAAAACGAGAGAGAGAGAGAGAGAGAGAGAGAGAGAGAGAGAGAAAGTAGGAAAAAAAAGAAGAGAGAAAAGAAAAAAGGAAGAAGTTCGCGAAGCTTACCGCTAATGCGGGCCGAACTGTCTCTCGAAAATTATAAAAATTCTCGGACACAATGGAGAAACGGCTAATATTCCAGTCGAAACGATATGTATGTATGTATGTATGTATGTATGCATGTATATATATATATATATATATATATGTGAATATGTATGTAAAAATATATGTATGTATGCACGAACGCGTCTGAATATTCCGAGTGAAATAATGCGAACGAACGAGCGTGTCCAGAACGTTTATCTGAATGCAACGAATTTCCTGAAGTCTAACGATTCACCGAAGAATTGTACTTTTAACGAATGGTTATCATTATTTTCGGCTCTTTTTTCTCTCTCTCCCTTGCTCTCTCTCTCTCTCTCTCTCGCTCTCTCTCTCTCTCTCATCCCTACCACCTCCCTCTCTTTTTCTCTCGTCTGGTTCTTGTACGGGCGCGCTTGACTTTTTGTAGAAATTATTTTTAATCAGCTCGGTCTCGAGCGATATTTCCGACGTAGAGGACCACGAAGGGTTAAGGGAGAGAGAGAGAGAGATAGAGAGAGAAATAAAGAGATAAAGATAAAGATAATAAATTATTATTGAACCATGGAAAGAGTTAATTCTCAATGTCGTTTTAGATTCGTCCTCGGTGACAAATGAAGTAAATTTGGCGGGTTTTTCTTCGATATAGTGCAAATCCCATACTCAAATCGTGGCGCTTCATCTAATCCTTGACAAAACTTCGAAGGATCCATTAAAAGAGATTGATCGTTATCTCGGTTACACTAGTTTCTCCGAATCTTCGTACTTTCTCTTTCTCTAACTATCTATCTTTTATCTATCTATCTATCTCTATCTTTCTTCTCTTTCTTCCTTTGTCTCGCGACTTAACGCGTTTCAAGGAACGTTTGCGAAAGAACCAGAAAGGCTCTCTCTCTCTCTCTCTCTCTGTTTCGTCTCTCTTGTCTTTCTGTAAATACCTGGTCTACAAGGAGCGAGACATTAGTCACGTATTTAAATCTAGCTCAAGGGAAGTACGGTTTGGAGGGAAAGAGAAAGAGTAATCGGTGTTGTATCTCCGTAAAAGAGAGGAAGAGTGAACATTAGAAAGTCGTCCATTTGAAACGACCTTTACGAGCTCTTGGTAGTTACTTTTCTTCCTACGTTCATTATTTGATAAAAGTGATAGTTCAAAAAGAGAGAGAGAGAGAGAGAGAAAAAAGAAAAAAGATTAAATCATTCAGCAAATATGAATATAATAATTTTCATGGTACAAAAATGCTACCATCTTAATGAAAAAGTTTTCTCGATCGTAATACGTCGAAATTTTTCTATACATTCTTTACATACTCTATATATATATATATATATATATAATCACATACTCCATATGATTGATATTATAATAAACGATAGCGTATATTTGAAAACGAGTCTACTCATTCACAAAGTTTACTTATTACAAATTATTACAGAACATATTAGAGCAGTTAAATTTTTCAGCTTCAAATAATCTCTATGGCATGTAATATCCGTTAGGGTTTCGATAAAAACGAGAGCTATGATTCGTATAGTCGGTAGTTAAAATATATACATACATACATACATACGTACATATATACATAAATACATACGTACGTACATACATATTATACGAAATAATTTCAATGAAAGAATTTTTCAATGGAAGAATTTGTATTCGAACGTGTTACCTTTACAAATCTTATCTTTTTTTTTTATCATTAGGAGATTATAATACACTACGACTACGACGACGATGCTGACGACGACGGCGACGACGACGATGACGACGACGACCAATGATTGATATCAAAGAGTCAAGAATACCAGGCGAATGACAGTAAGGAATGAATTGCGACCACGGACACACGGTTGATGGTGACGGTGGCAGAGTTGCTGTATCCGTTCATCGGGGAGGGAGGGGGATGGGGGTATAGTCATTAGAGAGAACCGGTGGGGTTGAAGTCACCTCTTAAGTCTCGACCCTACCAACTACGATCCCCTCTCATCCAAGGGGAATTTCTAACTGATTTACGAGAAAACAAGACTGTTTCATATTTCTCTTGTTCCCTTGGCGCCACTCTCTTGAGAACGTCCCTACGTTCAACATAAAATCCTTTCATTCAATATAGATTCAAAAAAAAAAAAAAAAAAAAAAGAAAACAAGAATCTTTCTTAGTTAAAGGATCTTTCAATTTTTCTTTTTCCTCAATCTATCGACTATCTATCGATAAAGAATAAGAAGAAGAGAAAGAAGAAAAAGGAATAAAGAGAAAACAAAATACGAGTTAACGAGATAATAAATGAAATGAAAATAAATCTTTAATAATAGAACCTACAGAAGGAAGCTAACATCGAATATATTTCTTAATAAAACGTATTATTTGGGGATGATACTATGAAAGGAAGAAAAAATAAAAGAAGAGAAAAAAAGAAAAAAAGAAAGAAAGAATGAAAAAAGAAAGAGAAAAACGTAACAGGTAATATTAAAAAAAAAAAAAAAAAAAAGAAAAAAGAAAAAAAACAATGTGACCAAAATAAGGAACGTTAATGTCCCTCTTTATTTTTTTCACGTAAGTAAGTTCACGTCAGAACGTTTGTAAACTGTATCGGTCCGTTTATATAAATCTTCCACTTGAAATCTACTTAGAGAGACCCCAAACCTTCGGTGGCTACGACCCTCACGAACGCGTTCTCGCGGGATCCAAACAAGTCGCAACGCTTCCGACCCTCCTCCCGCTTGACTCACCCGGTCAAAAGAGGCGTTTCCCGCAACAATTTGATGTCGACGATAACGGAATAAAAGTTTTCTTTTTCTTTCTATCTTTCTTTCTTTCTATCCTTTTCATATATTTTGTATTATTATTATTATTATTATTATTATTATCACTATTATTACTATTATTTTTATTTTTATTATTATCATCACCATCATCACCATTATAATAATTTTTATTATATAATATTTTTAATTATTTTTGATTATATTCAATAATGAATTATAATAATAATTATTAATATTATAATGGTAATAATAATAATAAATATTATTATTATTGTTATTATTGTTATTATTATTATTATCGTCATGATAATTTTTATTATATTATATTTTTTATATGTATTATGTAATGTTTGTAATAATTTTTCATTATATTTAATAATGAATTTTAATAATAATAAATATTATTATTATTATTATTATTATTATTATTATTATTATCATTATTATTATAATAATTTTTGTTTTTTTTTGTTCAATCAATTACCTCGATCGACGACAATCTTTTTTCGAAGTTTTTATCGATGACACTTTCGATAAATTCTCTATTTTCAATATTTCTTTTCTTCTTTTCTTCTTTCTCGAACAGCCACGAGATCATTAGAAAACGAAGAGATTAGTACGATATCTAACAAGTAATATCTTCTAGCGACTTAGCAAGGAGCTCTTCCGTAGTACGATATATCCGACAAACGATGGCGCAAGAGGGAACTGAAGATAGAGAGGAAGAATAGGGCTATGCTAGTGACAAAGGGGGTCACAGGGTAGTTTTATAAGGGATGAGAGAACGAGCGCTACATTACGAGACATCCGTCCGTTCAGCACTAATGATAATTAGAGCGTTAAGACGACGACGACGAAGACGACGAAAACGACGGACGTGAATAGAACGGGTTAAGGACAAAGAGATGCGAACTAAAAAAGAAAGAGATGAATAGATAGATAGATAGATAAATAAATAGATTGATAGATCGATAGATATAGATAGAGGGAGTAAATTCGGTGATACTAATTTAAGTATGTTCCTGAATAAAAATTTCGAATCTCCGCTAGGATAGCTTTTGCGATATGTCGATCATTAGAAATTCATAATAACGAAGGGGGATGAAGATTTCTTTGATTTTCGATAAATATTCATTGTTGCAGAAATAACATATATATTTAATTATATGTATATATATATATATATATATATATATATATATATATATATATATATAGTAGGTATTGCTTTTTAAAGGATTAGTTATAAAACGTATAAACGATTATACGATTAACATTTGAAAGGATCACCGTGTGTGTCCGTGTGTTGAATTATACTTTGAGCAAAGCCAACACAATGTGGTCGGCTACGTTATCGAGTAACGTTCAGAAAGAAATAGAGAGAAAAAGAAATAGAGAGAGGGAGAGAGAGAGAGAGAGAGAGAGAGAGATAAAGAGAAGGATGTAAATCGTTGTTGTTAGCCGACGGATTTCTATGGGAGACAAAGAGAGAAGAAAGCCGGAAAAAAAGTGAGAGAGAGAGAGAGAGAGAGAGAGAGGGAGAGAGAATGAGAGAAGAGAAGGGGTAGAGAATAGAAGAGAAGAGTGGATTAAAGAAACGAAACGAAACGAGCCAAGGGAGAAATCGGATAAAGGGGTAGTAGGAAGCGACGACGGTACGGTTAAAGAACTAGGATAATACTGGGAAAATACGTTAAAAGCTATTAAGCTTATTTTTCTTTTTTTCCTCTTTTATTTTTTCTTTTTTCTTTTTTTCTTTTTATTATTATTATTATTATTATTATTATTATTATTATTATTATTATATTTCTTTTATTTTTTTTATATGTCCAGTAAAAGAGAGAAAAACGTGATTTGCTTTGTGTGCGATCATCGTTGCCCTCCCCCTCCCCCTTCCCCCCCCTCTCTCTCTCTCTTTTTTCTCTTTCGTATATTGTAACGTTACAAGAGCAAAGAAAATGAAGAGATAATAGAGAATGAGACAGAGAGAAAGAGAGAGAGAGAGAGAGAGAGAGGGAGTTGGTGGGAGGGACTGATGGTGTTGGGAGATCGCAAGGCTTTTGGTCGTTTGTTTTATAGATGAAGAGAGGTATTTATTACGTTGGACGATAAAAGGTGTCACATTTATCTCGAAGTTTACCCACTCGAAAGAGAAAGAGAGAGAGAGAGAGAGAGAGAGAGAGAGAGAGAGAGAGAATGAAAGAGTGAGAGAGTCCTTTTTTCCGTTCATCTTTCTCAAGTCCTCTTTCTCTAGTTTACCGAAAAACGCGTTCCTTTACAAAGCACCAAAGGGACTTCTTTTTTTCTCCAGACGCGACGCATTATGACGCATTACGGTCCAAAACTCCTCGCAGCATCCGTGAAAGTGGAGGAAAAAAAGAAAAGAAAAGAAAAGAAAAAGAAAAAGAAAAAAGAGAAAGACTTAAAAAAAGAACTGACGGATTTACGCGTAGCCGGTGGAGGAAGCAGACAATTGAGTCGCCTCGGGCCCTATCACGGTTAAGAGAGGAGGAGGCCCTCTAAAAATATCGGTCCAGATAAAAATATAAATTTGTATTGCAGTACAATAAATTTTATTAAATATTTATCTGATCGATATATAAAATTTTTATTTCAATTTTTGCGATGACATAATAGAATTTGAACGAGTGTATTTTTTTACTTCGTCATTTGTATTAACAGTTAAAGCGAGAAAGAAAAAGAAATAGAAAAAAGAGAAAGTATATATTGCATAATATTTATATATATATATATATATATATATATATATATATATATACATATATATTTATATATATTTCATAACAATTATGTATAATTGATTTGTTTTAATGGGGCCCGAAAAATGTATAAAGCCAATGTTTGGGGCCTCTTGAACATTAAATCGATCGTCATTTAATAAAGGAACAACGAACGGATTACTACCACCCACGTTAACGCGTTATAACTCCGTGGTTTATTTCGTTTATGCTTTACTAGAGATAATAATAAATAACCATTCTGAAATTCATTCGAACGCGAACGATTATATCAACAATGTCCTGCTCTCTCCCTCTCTCTCTCTCTCTCTCTCTCTCTCTTACTCTCTCCTCCTCCTCCACCTTTTTATTAATTCGTCACACGCAATATGGACCGACAAGGATCGCCGAGAGCCCCCGTCGATTAACACACTTCATATATTTTCATGCTCGTACTCCGACGACGTGTCCCAGTTGGGAAGAAAAAAAATATATGGGAGAAAAAAGGGGTAAAAGGCAGGGACCATAAACAGGCACTCCACCATTCGAAATAAATCAAAAACGTGTCGGTCGTTATCGTTATCAAAACTTTCGACGTCAGTTATGATAAACTCAGGTCAAACAATTTTTTTTTCCTATTTTCTTTTTTTTTCCTTTCGTTTTCTTCTTTTCTTTTTTTTTTTTTAACAATTCTCTTTTTTCCTTACTTTTTGTCTCTTTTTTTCTTTTTTTTTTGTTTTTTTTTTTTCATTACCACGTCGAATACATCCTCCAATAGAAAGAACATTATTATATAAAATTTTATGCGATATTACAAATTTGAAAAGTCTCCAATGTAACGTAGTATTCGTTTTCGTACATTCTTTTTCTCTCTCTCTCTCTCTCTCTCTCTCTCATTCTTTCTTGCTCGTGTGCAACCATTCTCTGGAGTCTCCAGAGCTTTTCTCTTTAACGAACGACCGTTATAAATAATGTCGATGCTTTGTCGTATTGTTGGCCAGGCGTGCCGCAAAAATGGAAAGGGACGCGCTCCCTCGTCTTCCTTCTTTCTCTCTCTCTCTCTCTCTCTCTCTCTTTCTCTCTTTATATTTCTCGTTCTGTCTTCTTTTTTTGGCGGAGCACTACTTCAAGAGGGTAAAACTCCCGAAATGAATGCACGATCGAGCTTTTTAGAAAAGTACGTCTCTTATAAAATTCCCGACAATGTACTAAAAATAATTATTATATAATAATAATATATATATATATATATATTATTATATAATAATATATATATATATATATATATATATATATATTATAATATAATCGTGTGAGATATATGTTAAAAAAATTAGAAATCAAAAAGTACAAACACGTATGTTACGAACTTTCGATATATTCAATGAAAATGAATATGGTTTAGCGCATGCCGCTTACACAAATCCAGTTACATGACGAATAAAAATAAAAAAAAAAAAAAAAAACAAAAAAGTGCAAAAAGAGAACACAAAAAAAAATGCAAGAAAAAACAAGAAAAAACAAGAAAAAACCAATAATGTACAAAAGCGAGTGCCACGTAAAGAAAAAATGTGTCACGTGAAAAAATAAATATCTAGAAAAAAAAAGCAAAAGGAGAGAAAAAAGAAGAGAAGAAAGAAAAGGAAAAATGAAAGTTTATATATATATATATATATAAACATAAAAGAGGGTCTAACGCATAGTCCTCGTCTCGAAAAGGAGACGCGGCAGAGTTTTAAAAGCGGAGATTAGACGGGCACGATTTTGCCGAGGTAGTAAGTAAGAAAGTCGAGATAGCGGACGAGAGTGGTAATAGTCAGGTGATGGGAACGGCGCGAGAGAGAAGGTTGAAGAGAGAGGTGATCGAACCAAGAGTCTAACGGAATGAGAAAGAGAAAGGAAGAAGAGCCGGGTAACGTCATAACGGGTGGCAGTAGGGGGGGGATTGGTTGGGAGTCAAATTAGCCCAGAGGGACTTCTTAACAACTGGAAGAGAGTAGAAGAGGGAGTGAAGAGAAGTAGGAGGAGGGTGAACTCTTACGCGCAGCCCTAACCACCCTTACGAGACACAATCCGCCCTCTTATGCCTCGGTAACTCTGTCGAATTTGTAGTTAAGGTTGTAAACGTAAACCTGGGAATTCGCCCGGCCTACCCACCCCCACCCCTTTCACTATTCTCTTTCTCTTCCTCCCTCTCATGCTCTCTCTCTCTCTCTCTCTCTTATCCACGAAAACCCTTTTCCATCCTTCCATCCTCGTTCTCGCGTTCACCACCTACACACACATATATATATATATATATAGGTATATGACTATAGTATATGTATAGGTATACCACGTTGCGACGACCTTCCAGCGCAAACGTCGGGTTATGTTTGCGAACCCTCTCTACTCATTCGTAACACGCTTTTCGTACTCCCACTATTTCCTACCTCGAAATTATACGTACCTCTTACATCTTACAAACTCCACTCCACCCCTTTTCGAGCTTATAACGAGCACAACGCGCTTCTGCGATATCCCGTACGATGTTTCTACATGTCCGGACAACTTTACATCAAACGGATGTAAAGGACATCTATGTACGTTTATTCGTTCTATTATTAAATAATTCTAAAAATCTTAACGATTATGACGATTTATATTTTCAATCGACACTTTGTCATTTTTACATTGAAATTTTAATGTATTCATTAGAATGAAATTTCATTTTAATCCTAAGAAAATTTGTATATGTACATATATACGTATATATAAATGTATACGATCTCGATTAAAACGTATCTATTGAATTTTTAATCTCCAGGATGTATCGAGTAAACCCTCGTCGAACATTTTTACGAACGAACGCGTATCCTTGGAGTTTCTTACGTAAGAAAAGCCACGCGGAAACCCTCTTACGAACGGGGATACATAGATACATACATACATACATACATACATACATACATACATACATACATACATACATATATACGTATATATACATAGATATCTAGACGAACGTAAGAAAGTAACGTATACTTTGGTAACGTAGAGGAGAAAAAGAGAGTATATCGAATGCTCGGTGGAAACGTGCTCGGGAAATGGTCGCGGATATTGGCCATAGAGATATATATTTCTGAGGGAGCAGAAGGGAGCGCGTTGGAACATAAAAAGATCGCTGCTCGCCTTATAGCAAACGGTAGCCACCTTTTACCCCCACTACATCGACCACTACCACCGCCACCACTACCATCACCACCACCACCACTCAGAACCACCCTCCGATTTATGGAGCATTCTGTACATTCGATATTTTCTATTGTCGATCGCCCCTATTTGTCTTATTTATGTTTCTTTTAGGGACCAAGCTACTCTCTCCTTTTCTCCCTTTTCTTCCACCTCCTCTTCTACCATCTCCACCTCCAGTCCTCTTTTCCACTACCCTTCGAAACGTTTCTGCTTTGGCCGTCGTCCACCGGCAGCATCCACCCCCACTACTCTTTCAAAGTACCTCGTACACTCACCCTCCATCTCTCTCTCTCTCTCTCTCTCTCTCTATCTTTCTCTCGAGCAAAATTCACCCCCCACGGGGACAGGAACAGCCCGACCGGCCAGTGGATATTTCGGAGGATTTGCCAGTGATGCAAACACGGTTCTATATTAAAACGATATATTTTCGGACGATATTACGTGTTGTGCAGTAATATATGCGAATGAATCCTATAGTTAGATAGCTTATTGTTAGACATATACCCATTTATTTAACTACTTAGTTATTGTTAACGTTATCCCAATATTTAATTCACGCATATTGGGTATAAAATTGATAAATTTGTTTTTATCTTTAAAGAATTTTTATAGTCAAAGAGTTTCTTATTATTATGGTAGAGAAAAAATGAAAAAAAAAAAAAAAAAGAAAGAAAAAGAAAAAGAAAAAGAAAGGTGCCTCGTCATTGTTATCGTTTAATATCATTTTCTTTTCTTTCTTTCTTTCTTTTTCCTTGGCGACAACACGATGCGACTTCAGTTCGCATACTCTTTTAGATTAAAATCTAAAAGCTATTTTCTGCATAAACGAGCGATAAGTTGTTGTCACAGCGTCATCCTCGAAAATTTCGTTCTTCTCTCTCTCTCTCTCTCTCTCTCATTCTCTATCTATCTATCTATCTATCTATCTATCTCTAACTTTCACCGATCCGAAAGAGAGAAGAAGGAAGGACTCGAGAATAGAACAGTTAAGACGTTTGAAACGATTAACTCGTTCACGAGCCAAGTCGTCGGACGTGTCAGCTTTTCCTATACACGGACTCTTAGTGTACACGATTTGTCTTCGGGATAGTTTAGGTTCCGCGTTAATACGAGAATAAACAGTACCGGCTATAAGATTCTTCCCCTCCTGGCTTAACGCGTCTACTTCTCTACTTGAGTAAGCCTGGGTTAAGTCGAGAGGAATCGCTACGAGAGAGAGAGAGAGAGAGAGAGAGAGAAATTCGAGGTTCCAAGGTCTCTTCTGAGGTCCAGAGGCCTGAGGATCCAAGGCCACGAGGATTCAAGGAGCTAGGAGCTTTCTAATTAAGATCGTTAAACTGCCATGAAATTCAAATTACGTTTACTGTTGTCCTCCTTACTTACTAACTTATTGGATCCGCCATACCGTAAACGCAATCTAAAATAATTACACCGGACTACAGTGTTTAGAATCGCCAATCGAAAATTAATTTCTTTCTAAAACTTCTAAAATCTATTTCTTCTTCCTTTTTCTTTTTCTTCTTTTTCCTCTCTCTCTCTCTCTCTCTCTCTCTCTCTCTCTCTCTCTTTCTTTTTTCTCTCCTTTCGAAAAAAAAAATCATCTCTTTCTAAGATAACAAGAAGAAAAAAAAAAGAAGAAGAAAGAAAGAAAGAAAGGAAGAAAAGAAAAATTATTATAAAAATTAATTGAGTATGATCATTATCGAATATATTGTATATACATATGTACGTATTTTTATAGTTAAATAGAAACGAGAATATATATTGAAATTTCAATAATTCCTTTTGCCACTTCTTAGGCTAATCTGACGATATTAGCATAGATTCTCGGACGGTAGATAGCTAGCTAGCTAGCTAGCTAGCTCTGAATCTTGAGAAGATCGAGAGAGGACTGAAGGGAAGGTTCGTGGTAGTAGAAATGTCTGATAACCGCCCCTTGTAAGTTGGCGTATCTGCCTGTGAGAAAGGGTTACGAGGAAAGGATGGTTTAGGGCAGTACGCGTCCCTTCTATTAAATTAACGTAAGGCAAAGGGGTGGAAACCACCTCCATCCTAAACGCACTGGGTCAGCCGGCACGACCTCTCAAAATCTCGGATATTCGTGTTACGTGGAGCTTGTCTCTCGTTTAATACATTTATTTATTCTTTATTATTATTATTATTATTATTATTATTATTATTATTATTATTATTATTATATTTATTATCTATTAATATCTATTATTATTTTCGAGGACACCAAAATTATGAGTAAACAATTCTTTTTTTCTTTTTTTATTAATATTATTATTATTATTATTATTATTATAACTATTAAGGAAAATCAATTTTCATTCATTCTTTTTTTTCTTCATTTTTTCTAGTTTCTTTTTATTATCATCAATACTGAAAACAAAGTAACCTTCACATGGAATGTCAAATGGAGAGTATAACTTTCAAATAAGATCGATCATGATCATACCGTAAACGAGATATATATATATCTTTCGAACGTTTAATATTATGACGTATCTATGTAAGTATTACTTTCAGTTTAGTCATTTCGAAAGTAACGATAAGAATTCTAAAAAGGAGGGGTTATGAAGGAGCACATTGCTGAAGGAAGATCCTTTTGATAGATGCTAAAAATATGTCATAAATAGGTTTCGTAACAAAAAGAGAAAAGAGGTAAAAGAATGAAAGAAAGAAAGAAAGAAAGCAAGGAAGGAAGAGAAAAAGAGAGACAGAGACAAATACAGACTGTAAATGAAGTTTCTCTATTTCTTAACTGAACGATCGATGAAAATCGTTGGAAAGAATTTATTTTATTATTTCCCAACGTGGCTCACGTTAGAATAAATTGAATGCCCTATATCGGGACTTGGCTTAATTCAACAATGAATAATGATTATTATCCGTATAAAATGGAAGTATCGAAAGAATAAGATATATATATATATATATATATATATATATATATATATATATATATACATACGAATTTAAATGTCACGAATACGATCGTAATTAGATATGTTTGAAACGAACGATTTCTACGAAATATGAGAAAAATGAATTTAATGAATGATTTATAATTGATATAAGATAATCATATTTATAACGTAGTAGTTTTGGTTGACTTAAGGTCATTGAGAATGTTTTTGAGATAAGCAAGCAAGGTAACGTCGAGATAGATCGGACCCGTACGAGTTCGAACGAAGAAAGGGTGTGTCGGACGGCCGTGTCCTGTCATGTTCGATAGCGATATACCTTGGGCTTTGGTTCCCTTAGAATTTCCAGGAACTCTCTCTCTAATTGCATAATAGAATGCCCGCATGTAGGGGAAAGGTGGCCGAATAGTATAGATAGTCTCTCTGGACCTAGTATGAGGGCAGCCTTCGAAATTTGAATTAGAACTCGGTATGCGTAACTTATATGATCCTTTCTTCTCTATGATTTTATCGAAATATCTCTGTTTGTCCTTTCGAGGAATTTTAATAAAAAAAAAAAAAAAAAAGAAGAAAGAAAAACATATATATATATATATATATATATATATATATATATATATATATATACACGTATATAGATACTGTACAAATAGATAATCCAATATATCAATACGTACATACATACATACATATTTTATCATTAGATTACCTTCATTGATTTTTCAAAATAATTTATTAAATTATCTTTCAGTTAGAACATATATATATATATATATATATATATATGTGTGTGTGTGTGTGTGTATGTGTATATATATAATTTTATTTTATTGAAGAATAAAATACACACACACACGTAAGTAAAATCGAGTCTAATGTGTCCTCCAATTATTGAAAAAGGAATAAAGCATTCCTCGAAAGTAGGCTATCCAGAAATATGGAAAGGAAAGGAAATAAAAGAACAAAAAAGAAAAGAAAAGAAAAGAAAAGAAAAGAAATGTAACTGGGGAAATATTTATTAAACGCATTAACAATCATATCTTCGACAAATTTTCTGATTGATCTAAATATCTGATCCTTTTTATCGGCCAATTTATTTGTTAACAAATCAATGACTTTACTTAAATGTATGTAGGGTAGACATGGCGTAGGCGTTTTCACACATTCTCATCTCTCGTTCTTGTCAATGTTTATTTATTTAATTATTATTAAATTTATTTAAATTTCGTTGAAGTTTTCGCTATAATCACGAATAAGAGAAAGAGGGAGAAAGAGAAAGAGAAAGAGAGAAAGAGAAAGAGAGAAGGAGAGAGGTAGAAACTACTGAGAAATACAGGAAAAGGGAAAACCGATGTTCGTTGGAATCGAGAGACGGAATCGCGACTGTTTGTCTGTGTGTCAAAACAATTAACGGCACCTCTCGACTCTCTCTCACTTCCTTTCTCTCTCTTTCTCTCTCTCTCTCTCTCTCTCTCTCTCTCTCTCTCTCTCTCTCTTTCTCTCGCGATCGTTTCGGTTGGAACGTCTTCGCGGTTTCCTCCTGACATCGTAAAGCGTTGTCTCACCTCACGAGATAGCAAATTACAATTACCTAAAATAAACAGACACATTGTGGACGAAAGATAGCAAGACGAAAGAGGGAGATAGATATAGCGTGCAAATATCAAAGTCAAGTCTTTACTTACACATACACACACACTCTCTCTCTCTCTCTCTCTCTATCTATCTTTCTCTCTTTCTCTCTATCTCTCTATCTCTCTCTCTCTATCTCTATCTCTCTCTCTCTCTCGTGAATGTTACTCTCTCGAGTATATAACCGATGTGATTATATATCTTACCGTAAATTATATCTCGAAATAACGTGCCTGCATTAATATCCCTTAATTAGTCAATTTATTTCTAACCCATTAAACGGGATGAACCTATTATTTAATAATCTCGGGTGTGGCAAAAGAAATAGTGTCCAGTTCTGGCAGTGAAATCATTTTCTCGAGTAGTTGAAGAACGTTCTCAATAAATTGACGGGACACCATTGTCTCCTACGGCCTAACAATAAAATAACCAAGTTATATGGAGACCACGGTACTCTCAACGTATTATTAATTGACTCTTCATGATCGGTCGGTTTTTCTCCAACGAAATATTTTACATTATCAAACGAGAGAGAGAGAGAGAGAGAGAGAGAGAGAGAGAGAGAGATTGGGGTAGATGAAAAATCGATACTACTCTTTTTATTCTCCTTCGATTTCTAACAGCGAAGTGGAAAAATATATTTTTACCATTAATATTATAAGAGCGTATGACGCAAATATCAAATTCTATGGATTACTGATCAACTCGTTTTATATTTATATATATATATATATATATACTCTGTAAGTTTATTATTTAATATTAAAGCGTATAAAACATATATATTCTTCTAAGAGAAAGAATCTAAATAATCGCTGATACTTCAAAAATAAAAGAAAGAAAAACAGCAAAGAAAAAAAAAAAAAAAGGAAAAAAAAGTAAAAAGAAAATCCGATAAATCCAGAACCTGAATATTCGAAAATAAATTAGCTCGGTTTATTAGAAGGTTCGATCCAAAAATAATAATGCGAATACATTTGAAATATTGAACCTCTCATGAATTATCTTTTCTGTTCGATTATAAATATACTATGCCCGTGAACGATGAGTAAGTAACGAGAGAAATCTTTTCGTACGTTGTTGTAGTTGAGCAGAAAAAAAGAAACAAAAAAAAAAAGAAAAAAAAAACAAAAAAAAAAGAAAAAAAAACGACAAAGAGAAAAAACATAAAAAGAAACAAAGAGGAGAAGAAAAAAGAAAAGAACGAAAAAAGAGGAAGAAGTAGAGAAGAAGAAGGACAGAAGGATGTGAAGAAGAAAAAAAAAAAAAAGTATAGCCGCTTGGAAATAAATACAAATTGCTGGATTACCGACCATCCTCATGGCTCCTATATGGGATCTCATGTTTTTCCTCGCGACAGCCTCTCTCTATTCTCCAAATATCCCATATAAGTTATGGTGAGAGATTCTTCCTGGATTTCTTCTCAGTGAAAATAACACTTCTCGATGTGATAAAATGGGATCGTTAAGAATATACATTTTATATCGGAATGCGCAATGTAGACATATATGTTCGCGTTATAATGGCGTTGATAGTAATAATAATAATAATAAAAAAAAAAAAAAAAAAAAAAAAAAAAAAGTAAAGAAAAGAAAAGAAAAGGAAAAATTAAAAAAGAAAAAAAAAAATAGAAAAAAAGGAAGATAAAAAGAAAGAAAGAAAGAAAGAAAAGAAAAAGAACGAGTGAGGAGAAAAAGAAATAAGTGCCGAAATTCCGATGGAGCGACGAAGTTAACGCTCTCGTTGATCTCGTATAAATCGATAATTATTCGACATAAATGAACGTTCTCTCTGTTCTCCTACTCGTATTTATCCCCTAAAGGAAATAAGTACCGGCAATAACGACGACCGATCAATTCTGATTGCTTCATTCGCGGTCTCTCTCTTTCTCTCTTTCTTTTTTCCTTTTTCTCTTTCTCTCTCTCTCTCTCTCTTACTCTTTCTCATTCTCTTTTGCTCTTTCGACGCTTGTTTTCATCGTAAATCGTTTTACAGCTGTAACCCAAACACGAGATCGGTCGCGTTAAAATCCTTGGAAATATTGCTATCGCTCGTAAAAGAAAAAAAGAGAAGAAAAAAGAAAGGGTGGGAAAGGGAGGGAGAGAGAGAGAAAGAGGTAGAATGAGACAGACAGAGAGAAAGAGAGTGAGACAAAGAGAGAAGGAACTTGATGTAAAAGAAAGAAAGAAAGAGAAATGAACCATGGCCGTTCGAACTTTCATAATGACGAAATAAAAAAGGTTATCGTGGGATGAGAATGAACGAATTTGCATATGTCGGTCCTACTCCTAACGTTAGTTCGATTTGTCGACAATATCGTCCACAAAATTTCCCATAAATTTGTCCTTCTTCGCTGGTTTAATAGCATCTTTTATCCATTCGAAGAGACTACGACGTGTCTACGTTCCTTGAAACAAATTCATTTCATTGAGATAAACTCAACACCATAATTATATCATTTTACGGATAAAAGAGAAAAGAAAGAAAGAAAAAACAAAAAGAAAAATCACATAAAAATATCCAAAATCAGATTTTATCCCTATACGAAACCATACATTTAGCGAGAGGGAGAAAGATAAAGAAAAAGAGAGAGAAAAGTAATACAAATAACATATCTACACATACGCGCGCATAACGTGTAATCGTATTAGTCGATAATTATAAATAAAAAAAAAAAAAAAAAAAGAAAGAAAAAAGAAAAGAAATACCTATGTCATTCGTATAAATACATTTTCCTTAATAACTATTCAACAACGAACGTTTTGTCAACATCGATGTAAGATTAAAAAAGAAAGATAAAAAAAAAAAAAAAAAACGAACTTCGATTTTTCCAAAATGTAAAATATGATAATAAAATATTATAAATAGAAGAAGAAGAAGAAGAAGAAAAAGAAGGAAAAAAAAAATAGCACACAAAAAAACAAAGAAAAAAGGAAGAAGTACACACACACACACATACACAGGCACACACATCCACGCACGTATGTAGACATATAAATACAACCATATATTATATATTATTAAACATTCTGTGTTCGATATGAGAGTGGTACTTCGAAATTGGTCGCTTTATTCCGCACCGATCGATGAAATTATGAATTTTACAAAGATATCCACGTTAATGCTTATTTTAACCCGGTCGCGTATAGTAGACCGCGTATAGGGCTCATCGACCTCTCTCTCTCTCTCTTTTTCTCCCTTGTTCTCTCTCTCTCTCTCTCTCTCTCTCTCTCTCTCTCTCTCTCTCTCTCTCTCTCTCTCTCCCTCTCTCTTTCGTCGTGTTAATTAAATAACTGGCGAAAGTTTACCAATAACGTGGGCGTTTGACACCGAAGCACGAAAAGAGAAAAACGTCACCACGGATAGCAGGCTCGTTCCATAGCGTGCGGCCGCTGAACGATAGCCGCGGATTTTCGGTTTTCACTTTAATTAAATATTGTCCGTAGCAGTACGCCCTTATCGATATATATATATATATATATATATATATATATATATATATATATCCTATAGGTATCAGCTACATAGATAGTTGCTAAGAGGAATTACGTCACGAATGAAGCCACAGTCATCCGACAACGTATTTTATTATTCTTCGATCCTTCCGATATACCTACATTATCTACCAACCCACCTAAGTACCTACCTACAACCCTATGTATATACATAGGTTAATACCTGCTTATATATTGGACATATTTTTTCTCTCTTTCTTTTTTTCTATTATTTCATTTTCTTTTTTCTCTCTTTCTTTTTTCGTCTTCTTTTTTTTTCTCTTTTTTCTTTCTTTTTTTTTTTTTTCTTTTTTTTTTTTTTTTTAACTTTATCATTGCGTCTATACCACATCAGTGTACTTCTCCTTTTTTTCTTTTTTTCTTTTCTTTTTTCTTTTTCTTTTTTTCTTTTCTTTTCTTTCTTGAATAATCCATATCACTAAAACGTAGATGTAACTTAAAATAATTACACGATTACAGACATATACGTTTAGTTCGTTGAAAATATCTTGAAATTTTATAAAGAAAATTCTTTTCTCTAAAACGGTAAGAAGATGATCGGACAACGAAATTGAAATAGGCTAAAAAAAGATGGAGAAACGGATTAATTGTGGGATAGAGAAGAGAAGAGAGGAGAGAGAGAGAGAGAGAGAGAGAGAGAGAGAGAGAGAGAGAGACGTAGAGGAGGATGGCGTATAACTATCTCTAAAAATGTACATCTTAATAAATTAATTAATATAATCTCTTTGCCCGACTCCTGCCAGGCGAACAACTTCGTTTTAGTGCTTGCAAATGAATATTATTAAGGTTAATTATAATTGGGAGGAACCCCGTGCAAATATCTCAACGGAGCAGGGAAAAAAAATGGGACGGATGAAAGAAATGGAAGTGGAAGTAGAAGTGAAAGAGAAAGAGAAAGAGAAAGAGCTAAGAAGAAAAAGAGGATTAAGAATAAGAGAAAGTGGAAGAGGAAGAAAACGGAGAAGAAAAGAAAAGAAATAAAGTTTTTATTTCTTTGTTAGAAAATACAGGAGACCACTCGTTCGATTATTCGTAAAAAAAATCGAGGGAGACAAACGTCTAGAGATAAAAAAGGCAGAGAAAAAGAGAAAGAGAGAGAGAAATAGAGAAAGGGTATCTCTTTATCGATAATAATTACATTAATGAATAACCCGTCGATCAAATTAAGGTGAATTCATGAATTTAGCGCATCCAAAATAAGTCATGGAATAAGATAGAAGTCCGTAAAAAGAGAGAGCGAGAGAGAGAGAGAGAGAGAGAGAGAGAGAGAGAAAGAGAAAGAGATTTACTCGAAAACTTAAACGAAATTTTCGAGCAACCTACCTTTCGGCCGTAAGGTGGTACGGGCCGATATTAAATGTGGATGAATATTTATGAACAATGATTGTATTTATACAATGTGTTGGTTTGCCGCGCAGCCGCGTGAACTTACCTAAGACGGGGCATTGATTAAATTCATGCTAATAAGATGGAACTATAAGTAACGAGAAGGGAAGAAAAAGAAAAGGAAAAAGAAAAAAAAAAAAATAGAAAAGAAATGTTCCCTCCTGCCCCTTTCCCCACGTAGCTTTTAATACCTGTCGTATGAAGTTTGGCGGTGGACGGCCAAAAAAAAAAGAAAAAGAACAAGAGAAAGAAAAAAGAGAATGAAAAAAAATAAGAAAGGATCGAATGGAAAATAATCGTTTCTAGAATTTATCACGAAAATATCGATACATATATATAATATATATATACATATATATATATATATATATATATATATATATATGTATATATGTATATATATATGCATACATATATATATATATACCTGTCTTACTTCGTGAGATGGGAAAGGGTGTGGCCGTCTTACTCGTAACAAGCTGTGGAAACGAGAGAACCGCGAGAAGCCCCAGACCTCCTGAACTGAGAAGACAGCGTAGTACATTATTTAAACTACGTCGCGATGTCACCCTTGCCCGTAGCGGTTAATTATACTTCTCTCGCAACATAATTAAGGCTTGTCGGTCCCTCCTTTTCCTTACGTGTATATTTACTTAAAGATGCACCAAAACTTCCTACGAGAATGTACCTTCGGCAAGGAATTAAGAAATTATCGACGATCCTGCTAATGAAATTTATAACGACTGTATTTATCTAAAAGGGAAGGACGAGGGCGCAGTGGGGGGGGGGGGGGGCGGGGATAACAAGGGAAATTGTTGTTTAAAAAATTACGACGAAATAAAATTTTAATAAAATATATATATATATATATATATTATATTTTTTACTTCTATCATAATATTTCGTAAATTTGCAATATTTTATAACGCTTAATTAATGAATTTTTATAAATTCAATTGCACGATTAATCATATCCATTATTACAATCGAATCAAATAATAAGATCGTTAAAATTAAAGGAGAGAAAAGAAATAATAAGAAAAAATAAAGAAATAAAGAAATAAAACCAAACATAATGAAATAATGAAAGCCGTGGATTTGGACAGGAAAGACTAGCATGTATAATAACAAGGGAGAAAAAGTAAAAGTGAAAATTCTTTGTGACTTACATACGAGTTGAGGGTTAGGGTCGAAGAAGAAAC
The DNA here is from genome assembly GCF_910589235.1 of Vespa crabro. Taxonomy (NCBI): domain Eukaryota; kingdom Metazoa; phylum Arthropoda; class Insecta; order Hymenoptera; family Vespidae; genus Vespa; species Vespa crabro. Next base: position 9,113,643 of record NC_060959.1, read on the forward strand.
GAAGCATCGAGCATAGGTAGATCGTCGTATTTTCGTATGTACAAAGGACTCGGCAAGCAAGGGGTTGGTTTTGCCGGTTACATACGTGGCGACAAGCTTTGCTCAATTGCCCAACCCTATCTATCTTTCTCCCTCTCTCTCTCTCTCTCTCTCTCTCTCTCTCTTTCTCTCTCTCTTTCTCTCTCTCTTTCTCTTTTTCTCTCTTTCTCCGTTAATCCTGTCTGAGGAGTTTCTTCGATTGCTTTTTACACCAACGATAATTGCGGGGCCAAGGGTTTGCATGCGACGCGAAACAACAGAAACGAACAAAAATATCTTTACTTCCAAGCTATCAAATTATTCTCAATTAACTGTCATATGCAGAGAGAATTTAAGCATTATAAAGGAGAACAAAAAAACAAAAATAAGAAAAGAAAAGAAATGTGAAGTAGGAAATATATGTCGACATATTTATACGTAAAAAGTAGATACTTTTTTTTTTCTTATGTTTTACTTTTATATTTCCCATTTCTCAAAGTTCAAAAGGTTAAACACATCGACAGGCATTATATAAACATTAAATAAAATTCCTTGTAATTCTTTCCCATTCATGCATATATATATATATATATATATACATTTTCTCTCAAATATATATGAAATGAAAAATCGTTAATAAAAAAGAGTGTATGTTTTTATAAATGAAAAATATTGATCGTATATATATATATATATATATATATATATATATATATATAAAGAAAAAGAAAAATAAAATATTTGAGAGAATAGAAAGAAACGAACGAACGAACGAACGAACGAACGAAAGGAAGAATAAAAGAAACGACGATAATGATGGATCGACGAGGGGTAAGTTGAGGATTGACGAATTAAAAAGAAAACGAAGGAAAGAATGAAAAAGAGAAAAAGAAAAAGAAAATGAAAAAGAAAAAAGGCACAAGAAGAAGGAAGAAGAAATAGAAGAAGAAGAAGAAGAAGAAGAGAAAGAAAAAGAAGAAGAAGAAGTTCTGGCAAGGGTTCGTCGAGTACTCGAACCAAATTGACACCTGCGACTCGATGCACTAGAGAAGAACAAAAAGGAATAAAGAAAACGAAAAAAGAAAAAAGAAAAAAGAAAAAGAAGAAGAAGAAGAAGAAGAAGAAGAAGAAGAGAAAGCCGTCGAGGAAAATTGAGTGCTCGTGAAGAATAAGATGGGAGAAGTATGGTTCTCTTCGAATAAGAAGTAGTCGTCGTGCCAACGAACAGGGGATGGGGGGATAGGGAGTAAAGAAAAAGGAAAGAGAGCATAGGATGTAGACGGGGGGGAGGGGAGTAGGGATCATTAGATAGGATGAGTTAGAGTGGACTGGGATGGAAGGTCAAAAGAGAACATATACACTAGTACGTGTATACGTCTGGAGAAGCAAAGCTAATATGATATAAATCCGATAAAAAAAGATAAGAGTATAAAATCGTTCGGATGTTTCATTGCAATTGTTCCAATATCGAAATATGCAAAAGAATATATTTCCAATGTTAAATGTAATCAATGTAACGCGGAACGATCTGTCATAATGCGAGAAGTCACGCATTGTAGGAAGAAAATAATTAAGGGGTAGACGAGAAGGGAGGGGAACGAAAACTCCAAAAAAAAAAAGGAAGAAAAATAAAAGAAAAGAAGAGGAAAAAAAATAAAAAAAAAAGAAAAAAAAAAAAGAAAAAAAAAGAAAAAGTTGGCACGAGAGGAACAAGGCCAATACTCCCTCTCGATAGATGTAAGAGATTCGTCGTTGTCGTCGTTGTCGTCGTCGTCGTCGTCATTATTCTATCAGACCCCCGGTGTCCGTCGTGTCGGTAAAGAAGAACAATTAAAATATGACAATCGTTAGATTTAATTATCGGGACAAAGGGCTCGCCGGCGGCGGGAGGCAGCTGTGAAGCCCTCGTACTTCGTCGTCTCCTCTTCGATAAGAATGCTGCGCGAAGCTGAAAACTTGAAAGACGTTTAAAGGCGCTGGCTAAAAAGGATGGAAAGGATATGGTGGGTGGGCTGCGAAGGGAAGGGGAGGCGGGGGAAGGGACTTGGTGGTGATTCTAATGGTGGTGGTTAGTTGTAATGGTGGTAGTGCTTATGATGATGGTATTGGTGTCTCTCACGGCTGATTTCGTCGGCGTCTTCCGACTTTTACCCCGTCCTTTTTACCCCGTCAGGATATTATTAAGTACAGAGCATAACAATCAAAAGGAGGAAGAATCTTCCGAATCATTTATAACAGGCGTTATGGTAATAACAATTATCGCGAAAACGGAATCGTCCTTTCCAAAGACGACTTTCCGCTCTCTGTTGTCCAACCAACCTCGAGACGTTCTTTGGAAAGATAGATAGATAGATAGAGAGAGAGAGAGAGAGAGAGAGAGAAGAAAAGATAGAAAGAGAGAAAGAAAAAAAAGAGATAGAGATGGAGAGAGAGAGAGAGAAAGAGATTTCTTTTGCGCTTTTTCTCCTTCCCTTTCTTTTTCTCCTTCTCTTTTCCTTGGATATAATTACATACATTTTAGTGAGAAATAATGGATACTTAAATTATACCTAACGTATACGTGTATAGAAACTTTTTTTTTCTTTCTTTTTTTTCTTCTTTTGGCTACGAAGATAACCTTTTTATCTCCGTATATATATATAGATATGTAAATTTAATACACGTTATAATATTGTTCAAGATACGATATTTGTCTCTTATTAATTGTATTATCTATATATCTATATATATCTATATATCTATGTATCTATATATATCTATATCTTATCATAATTTTTCTGTTTCTTTCGAATGAACTATAATTGTTCTATCGATATTTAATAAAAATTCAAAAATCCACGATAAAGGCCAAATAAGTAATAGTCACATAGCTATGCAAGCGTGGAAAATCACAATGATTTCAAAGTTCGCGACAAGAGGCAGCAACGACCAAAGATAAGTATCTTCCTTCTCCGGTGAGAAAGCAGAGACTATGTTATGAGACGATGTTATTTTCCACCGTCGCAGCAGGTTAATCATCGTCGAAAGTTACGAGAACGACATGACTGACGGGCAAACAGGAACGAAGGACACGCTCGTTTCGCAAGTTTCCTTCCTTCCGCGACGTCGGGAGGGGACGAGACGAAACGCTTAAAAACTTTTCAAATTTAACCCCATCCTCCCTTGCGCTCTGAGGTCCTTCCATCGGATGATATAAAAAAAAAAAAAGTAAAAAAAAAAGAAAGAGAAAAGAAAAAGAAAAAGAAGAAAAAAAAGGAAAGAAGAAAAATGGAAAGACAGATGGTATATATATATATATATATATATATATATATATATATATATATGTATATATATATATATATATATATATATATATATATTTCCATCATAGACGAGACAACGAGTATGTCGAACTAACTCGTTCAATTTTGCCCATGTTTAGAACAATTTTTTACATTTCTTTTCTCCCTCTTGTTTGTTCCTTTTTCTTTTTTTTTTTTGACCATTTGTTTTATTTTGGAAATGCGATAATAATCCAACTCATCGAAATATACCTCGTTCTATAATTAGAACAATCATTGTTTACGACACTTTTTTGAAATTATCTTCGAGCAATTAATTGATCGATCGCAATTTCTCTCGAAACGCGTGCTTTCGAAAAAAAAATCGCGAACATTTATAGAACCGTGAAAATTTTTAGATTATTCGATATAAATAAAATACTCGCGTGTACCGTCATTTTTAAATACCTTGCTATTTTTTCAACAATGAAGTCTAATAAACGTGACACTCAAATAATCAATTAACTCGCGAATGAAGGAAATTGCATAAGAGAGAGAGAAAGAGAGAGAGAGAGAGAGAGGGAAATAGTAAAAAGTAAATGAGATATATTCCTTTTATATATTCATACATGTCTATACGTATCTATATATACAAAGATCGAAGCTTAAAAATAAATAATAATCATAATTCATCTACTCGCGATCGTGGAAGGACACTCGCTCAATTAGAAATTAATTGTATGGGATTTGAACGTGGGATATCATGATTGGTTGAAAGATTGAAAAAAAAGAGAGAGAGAGAGAGAGAAAGAGAGAGAGAGAGAGAGAGAGAGAAACTGAGAAGGAGAGGTGAGTGAAGGGTGGAAAAAACACAGTACGCGTCTGAGAGTTCACGGCGGACAGAATGAATGTAGTATAGGAATGAGGAAGAATGATAAAGGGGGATGGGTATCGTGGTGATAAGGGGGAGGAAGCGGAAGGGTTAGAGAAGGGAGGAAGAAGAGATCACAGAGGGGATGAGGAGGAGGATGGAGGGCAACGATTCGGAGTTTCGCCTCGATTTGTATCGAAAAGGGGGTAGTCGGTGACGTGAAGTTTTCCAATTAAACGCGGATTATATCGCTTTGTGTCGGTATTGAAAATACATCGATGCTCGTAGAAGATGGAAAAAGAAAAAGAGACAGTGAGAGAGAGAGAGAGAGAGAGAGAGAGTGACAGAATGAGAAAGAGAAAGAAAAAAGAACAACCCTCCCTCGTGCCTACGAGTCCGCGAAGCAGTTCGATCCCCTTTCTAACCCCCCTCTCGCTTCCCCCTTTAGCCCTACCATCGAAGCCACGCCACGTTGTATGTAATCGTCCACGGGAACACGGAGCTGAATCTTCCTCCAACTCTCTATCTCTCTCTCTCTCTTTCTCTCTGGTATCATCGAAAGTTCGGTCAACAACGACTCGACGATATCTCAATGTATCACGAAGCAGACGAGAGAGAGAGAGAGAGAGAGAGAGAGAGAGAGAGAGAGAGAGAGAGAGAGATAGAGTAAGGCTAGGGATTACTCGCTTGCCCTTCCCCCCTCCCCACCTGCTTTTTTTTTCCCTTCCACCGATTGTGTTTAAACCGTCTGTCGCGGCTCAGCTTGATTTCGATTCCACGTGAAATGATTGTACACCAAAAGAGGACCAAAAGAGAAACGTGAAAATTTCAAGCAAGCCAGCTCTCTCTGGTTGGTTGGTAGATAGGTAGGTAGGTAGGTAGGTAGGTAGGTAGGTAGGTAGGTAGGTAGGTAGGTAGGTAGGTAGATAGGTAGGTAGGTAGGTATTCCTGTACACAGTACTGTAGGATATTTGCTGAAGTTCCAGGAACGAAACGACTCTGTGCCCTTGTGTCAATTCCAACGACGATTAATGTTGCTACTCGTAATACGAAACAAGAAGAAAAATAGAGAGATAGAAAGAGAGAGAGAGAGAGAGATAGAGAGAAAGATAGAGAGAGAAAGAGAGAGAGAGAGAAAAAAGGGGGAAAAAACAGAAAAACGTAGAGGGCGATTGAAGGTTGTCTCTTTTACTCTTCCTCTTTTTATCTTTTTCACAAAAAGTATGAACATCCTCTTTCTCTTCTCTCTCTCTCTCTCTCTCTCTCTCTCTCTCTCTCTCTCTCTCTCTCTCTCTCTTAATATTGCCATAAAAATAATGAAATGAAAATAGACACTCAAATGAATCGTCAACAAATTAAATGTCATTCGTTTAAGATCTTTTGGAGTCTTTCAAATGCTAATAAACACCGCGCAACGGGCAAACAGTATAAAATAATAAATGAAAAGTGTTAAAAAAAAAAAAAAAAAAAGAAAAAAGAAAAAAAAGGAAAACAAAAAAGAAAAAAAGAAGAGAAAGAGAGAGAGAGAGAGAGAGAGAAAAAAGATCGAATACGACAGGTGACCATTCTCTGTGTAAGAATGACCGAGCAGAGGGGTTCTTGTACAATTCATCGTCGAAAATAGCCTCGTCTTACATAAACCATGTTCCTTGTGCTATCTATTGTTTCCAAAGATAGCTGCCCTCGTTTCGATAAACTACGAGTTCGAGGAGTTGTTTGAAAGTATTTTCACGTTCGATGAAACTCGATGAAGTACCCATCTCTTCCCTCCCTCCTCTCACTCCCACTATATCTCTCTCTCTCTCTCTCTCTCTCTCTCTCTCTTTCTCTCTCTCTCTCTCTCTATCTATCCATCTATCTATCTATCTATCTATCTATCATTTTCTTTAGGTTTCTTCATTTCTCCTCCGCCCCCCCCCCCCTTTTATACAATATGATTAATCTTAATTACTCATTGAAAGAAAATGGACAGAGAAGATATATGTGGCTTTCGTAATACGCAAAAGTTTCGTTATTCTCTCTTTGTAAGAAACAAAGACGCAAAACGATTTGAATGAAATGCCAACCAAAAAAAAAAAAAAAAAAAAAAAAAAAAAGAAGGAAACTCCTTTTCTGCTAACTATAGTTCTTATCTTAGAGCAGTCATCCGTTAAATATATCGATAAAATTGGATTGGCTTGCCCTTCTCCCTTTTCTTTTATTTTCGTCTAACTCTCTGTCCAACAAGAACTTTTGTACTTTTCCCAAAGCTCTCTCCCCCATGATCTCAAGTAGTTCTCCTGATTCTCTCGTGTAATAGCCAAGCTTTAATATATCCTTATATCGTATACTAAAAAAAAAAAAAAAAAAAAAAAAATATATATATATATAAAAAGAAAGAAGAAAGAAAAATGAAAAATAAAATATTGCTACAATTTCAATTCCATCTAGACGATCGGGTAATTCGTAAAAAATAAATAAACATAGAAAATAAACAAATAAATAAATAAAAAATTTCTATATAAATACAATTACTATGGAGTCTCGAGGGAAGTAAAATATAATCATCAATAAAAGCATAAGATATAAATCATTTTTTCTTCTTCGTATATGAAGAGAGTCACGTTTGCGGAGTAACGGAAGCGTTATCGATCGACAAAAATTATGGCAGTGGGTCAAAAAAGAGTCGTCGTTTGAAACGTTGCATAGAAGGAGAAATGAGTACGAGAAGGGTGCCGTCATTCTCCCTCGTTCGTCTTCCTTACCCTTTGGTAAAGATTCTAAAGACAGCCCTATAGGCCTTTCTTTCTCTCTCTCTCTCTCTCTCTCTCTCTCTCTCTCTCTCTCTCTCTCTCTCTCTCTCTCTCTCTCTCTCTCTCTTTCACTGTCCCTTCTAAAGAGATATTAAAAAGATCGACCTCTGGCTATTTGTTTTTGTGTTATTGTTGGTTATTCTCTTCAGTATTTCTTTTCATCCTTTTCTATAGTACTCAAACATTTATAACTCTATTTACTCAATAGAAAGAAGAGAGAAAAATTGCGAATTTATTCGAGTTTCACTCTAACCACAACTTCTATCACCTTCTTTTTTATTTTTCTCTCTATCTCTCTCTCTCTCTCTCTCTCTCTTCTCTCTAACACGTGCGTTCTCTTCTCTTTCTTCGAAAAAGAATTCTCTGCTGATTTTGTGAACATTCGCGCCTATCGCGAGATGGAAAAACGGCTTTTACTTCTCGAGAGAATCGAAAGAGAGAGAGAGAGAGAGAGAGAGAGAGAGAGAGGGAGAGAGAAAGAGATAGAAACGGCTGCGTGCCGCGAAAGGGATTAGCATAGCCCCCTCATTAAAATACAAACACAATTTCGTCCTTCGGTACAGTGTCTGCAGCCGCCAATCTCTCGAAAACCAACTCGTTTTCACCGTTTTCGTGAACAGTACTCCTCTCTTCTCGCTTCTACCATCTAGTTTCTCGCTTCCTCCGTGCCGATGCTCGAACAACTTTTAATCCATATTCGTTAAGTCGCCCTAAGTAACTCCGACGGCTGCGCCGATTTATTATTATTTTCCGTAGATGCTTCTCGTTGAGTTATATTAAACTTTTGCAGATCTAAAAGCGTGAAATTTTAAAGGGGGTAAGCTTATACGTTATTACGTGTTATCTTATTCAAACGTAAGAATCATCGAAATATTTATTTTTTATTTTTCTTAGTGTACGATCATATTATATATATATATATATTTATTTATTTATTTATTTATTTATTTATTTATTTATTTATTTATTTATTTTTGTCGCGAAAGAATTTTTAAAATCGTTCTAGAAATACCAAATGGGTCATCGATTTTTTGTTATCACGAATCCATTAGAAAAATTCACTGGATATATATATATATATATATAGATAGATAGATATAAATTAAATTAAATCGACGATATTAAATTGTTTCTCGTTGGTTATCTTTACATTATTCCATTCCATTAATCTCTCATGAGTTAATCATTCTTAATTATTAGTCAAACGAGCCCCGATGATTATGAATTAGCTAGGTTTAAGATAAAATTGAAAAAAAAAAAAAACAAAAAAAAAAAAAACAAAAAAAGGAAAAAAGAAGAAGAAAGCAAGCAAAAATGAAATAAGAAAAGAAAAGGGGAAAAATTTCGTATACTCCAAACATTCGTATAATTACGTTATTCCAATGCATACGGATTATGCAGTAAATTAATTTTTTATTTTCAACTTTGACCCGTTACCCCCATGGAACATGCTTTCCTTTCCTTTATAACTAAAATGAAGTAAAAGCATGTTACTAGAGAGAAAAAAAAAATAAAAACCAAATAGGAAAAGAAAGAACGAAAGGAAAGAAAGAAAAAAAAAAAAACAAGAGAAGAGAGAAGAAACGACGGCGCGCTCGTCGTTGAGAGTTTCGTGTAAGGAAGGTATAGGAGTGCAAAAAAGAAAAAAAAAAAAAAAAAAAAAGAAAAGAAAAAAACAAGGAAAAGGAAAAAAATTGGGAGGGAAAAGAGTACGGGTGCCAATACGAGCGACAGATAGGTGGAAATGAGAGTCGAAAGAAGAATTCGTTTAAAAAGGAAAAGCAATGATATGGCGGAGAGAAAGCGAGGCGAGGATGGGATGGGATGGGATGGGATGGCGTATGGTGGGCTAGGATGGATTGGGGTGGGCTAGGGTGGGTTGGGATAGGAATGGGGAGACGACACAGCTTCCGCGTGGCCGATCGCCACATGCAAATGCTCTCTACCGAGCCCACCACGATCGCAACGTGTTCTATGGAAAAGACGCATCCCGTTTGCGTTCCTCCTGTCTTTCCTCGATCTCGTTCTTGTTTTTTCTTGGTTTTTTTTTTCTTTCTTTCTTTCTTTCTTTTCTTTTTCCTTTCTGGAAATAGAAGGATATGCATTATCCTTCCGAAGTTCGTACATGTTCGTTCTCGTCCAAGCGAAACAGTGATTCTAATAAGTTTTGATTCGAAAGAAAATAGAACAAAGAAAAAAAAAAACGAATCAATCTTAAGAAATTAGAGCGACGAGTTAAACGAAAAAAGAAAAAAGCATCAAATTGATTCGTCTCTCGTCTTCCGAAAAAAAAGAAAATAAAAAAAAAAAAAAGAGAAACAAAAGATGATGCCACGATATCGCGATGCAACGTCAGCGATAAAAAAGAAAGAAAGGTCAAAAAAAAAAAAAAAAAAAGAAGGAAAAATAAAGACAGGAAAAAAAAAAGACAGAAAAAGGAAGTAAGATTGGATGGACAGAGACAACACCGATCTCTTGGGGTGCTTAAACTTTATTGACCGTAGAGTAAGAAGAGAGAGAAAAAGAAGGACAAAGAGAGAGAGAGAGAGAGAGAGAGAGAAAGTAGCCGTAAACAACCCTCCTAAACACCCTCAACCTCCTACGAACCAACAGTCATCAGTTTAACCGTTGCTTTAACGACCCTCCCTTGTTTACCGATTGGGGATGCCCTCACGTGATTCAAGCATCCACCACGTGGTGAACCTAGAAATCTACCCTCGACTAACTATCCTTACAGCTTCCCATTAATTTCCCTTTCCGCGAAATACCTAGATCTACTTAATTACTTACGCGTTTGCTTATCGTCCCTTCGCGTAAAGCATATCCCACCACCTAAGTATTCCCGACTATAATAAATATGGAAAAATATGGCGACGCTCTTTTTCCCCCAAATCTTTTAACTTTTTCTATCACTTGTGTAATTAAGGAGAAAAGAAAAGAAATAAATAAATGAAAAGAAAACGAGAGAAAAAAAAAAAAAAAAGAAAATAATACCGAAAGAAAAATTATATATGTATTGTTTTTTCTATTTTCTTTTTTAATTTGTTTTCTTTGTCCCGTCTCTCCCCCTCTCCCTCCATCCCCACTCCACAATAACAATTCAGATGCAAATTGTCGAATGAAAAATACGACGTTGATCTAATGACACGAGATATTCGAGAATATGATTTCGTTATTTTCGTCATTAATTTCATTTCGATTTCGTCATTAATTACATTGCAAATATGAAATGAACTATTTTCATCGTAAACAGGGAATTTACCGAAAAGCTCGAATACATACGAGAAATTTCTTTGAAGAATCTCGCTGTGGTATATAGCGTGCACGAATATAGCCAAGCAAGAGAGCTTGCCAAATACAGGATCCGTTTGACCGTCAAACGTGGAAGGCCGAAAGCTTTTATCCTTTCTATCCTTGACTCGACCTGCCCTCTGGAAAGGACTCTTCGGGCTCTCTTTCTCTCAGTCTTTCAGTCTCTCTCACTCACTCTCTCTCTCTCTCTCACTCTCTCTCTATCTATCTATCTCTCTATCTCTCTCTATCTCTCTTTCTCTCTCTGGTTGTATTTCACAAAGAGGAATATTTACAAATATTTCGCAACTAAAAATGCGTTCACGCCACAGCTGTTTCCAGCAGCCCTTAAAAGCTCGATGTCTGTCACAATTGCTACTCTCTCTCTCTCTCTCTCTCTCTCTCTCTCTCTCTCTCTCTCTCTCTCTCTCTCTCTTTTTCTATCATTGTCCCAACGACGTTTTTTTATTCGCACTTTCGCAGTGTCACGAACACGAAACACATCGTAGCAATAATTCGAAACTTTCTCTCTCTTTCTCATAGTTATTTCCTTTAAATTCATCCAGCTCAATTTTCTTTTTTTATCAATTAATTAATCGATATTATATAAATATATTAAAGGAAGAAAATAACGATTAGATTTGTTAAATGTAAGAGACATTCGTACGTTTGAAAGAGAAAAAAGTATCTCGCATAGTTGACAGAAATATTAATATTCCCCCTTTTGGTTATTAAAGGTTAATCGCGACCAGGATTCTCGTTAAAATTGGACATCTAATCGATTACTCGAAAACTACGTTTTACCTTGAAATAATATTACATATGGGATAGAGATCTTTAATCTTTGCAATCCGATAACTCAGCAAGTTTGTTAGGATCGAAGGCACAACGTGTCTCCTTCGTAAAGGAAATGGGGTACGAGAAGATAAAAGTATTAATGTGGTTTTCTTTTGTCCCTTTATCGAGTATCGACGGTGCCGATGCATATGCAGAATCGATATCTTCGGTAGTTATTCTTTCGTGGATTACCTGGACTAAAGATAAGAGAAAATCCAGTGATAATTTAAGGGAAATTCGACCGATAACATCCCTCCGATTTGGCAATTTTCTATTCTTTTTTTCTTTTTTTTCTCTCTCTCTCTCTCTCTTTTTCAATTAAACGACGATGATCTTTTATTTGAAATTAATATAATTTTGAACTATTATATCGTGCTTAAAGCTGTATTTCATCAAAATAATGCATCTAAAAATAATAAACAAATGATAAGGGTGATATTCTCTCCTGAAAAAAAAAAAAATAAAGAAAAAAGAAAAAAGAATAGACAGGGATTACAACGTCGCACATATCAAAATAACTTTTAACATGAGATTCACGGAATAAAATTAATCAAATTTAGAAAGAAAAAAAAAAAAAAAAAAAAGAAACGACAATCCTTCGTAATAATGATCATCACGACGTCAATTATAATTATTATTTTTCTCTGTTCTTTTTTCTCTTTTTTTTTTTCTTTTTTTTTTTTTTTTTAATATCCAATAAGATCTACTTGTTAAGAGAATATTCCTCGTATCTGAAGTAAATCCGAAAGGAAGAGTTGTAGAAATCGAAGGGACGTAGAGACGATAAGTACTTGCCCTTAAAGGGTAAGAGGTGTGGCTAACGGTCGAGTAAATGAAGGGTCACATTACGAGCTAATGTTCAGCTGTTACATGTAATTCGCTTAATTGTCTAACCTTAGGGATCCAAAACTATGCGGCAATAGTAGTAGTAGTAGTAGTAGTAGTAGTAGTAGTAGTAGTAGTAGTAGTAGTAGTAGTAGTAGTAGTAGTAGTAGTAGTAGTAGTAGTAGTAATAGTGGTAGTAGTAGTAGCAGCAGTAGTAGTAATATTATAATAGTAGGATAGTAGTAACGTCAACGTACCTAAGGGCATGCTCCTTCGAATGAAAATTCGATTCTATGTAAACAAGAAAAGTCCCATTTGACGAGCCTTATAATAATCCCATTTATCGACTTTTCGTGCTTTATAATATCATACTCCCATGGAGTAATAACGCACGCTTTAAAAACAATGGCCTTTGTGCTCTTCGACGGTACGAGCTGCAAAAGGATAAACATTATGGCGTGAATACGAGCTACGCGATCGCCCTCCATTCTTTTAACGAGAGAGTAGTAGGGTATATAAAGAGGGAGGGGGAGGGGGTTAGGAAGGAAGGAGGAGGAGGAGGAGGAGGAGGAGGTAGAGAAGGAGAAAGAGAGAATTTACGTTATCTCGAATCTTCACAAAGTGATCGCCCCGGGAAATGGTATTCCCTCTGCCTGGAAACGAATGTACCAAGTATGCTGATTACGTTCTCGGAGAGTTGAAATTTTCATGGTTACCGTTTACCTGTTTCTCCCCCCTCCACATCTACGTATATCAAAGCGTTTACGAGTATACTCGAGTAAGTCAAACACACGAATCCATTACTCGTGAAAGAAAGAGATAGATAGATGAACGGATGGATGGATGGATGGATGGATGAATGGATGGATAGATATATAGATTAGATAAAGATGAAGATGAACGAAACTCTTGTCTTTCTTTCTCTTCTTCTTCTTCTTCTTCTACAATCGTATTATGAGAGTTCATTGTTAACAGGCACGCATAGAAATGTTAGAAAGGCAGATCGGATGTCTTCGTGGACACAAATCAAGTAACCGACCGTCGAAATGCTTTGCCGTCGACAGCTAGTCCCAGATGCCGATGTATTTAAGAGGACTTGCACGGGGGCTAGTATTCTGGGTTTGCTCTTCTTTCCGTGGAAGAAGGACTGTCGGGACAGGAAGTTAAAGAGGGCGGTTAACAGGAGCTTCGGGGCAATAAGCGACTCTACAAGCTTTGGGAGGCGACGAGAGATGACCGCAGAGGAAAAGCCGCACTGGTCAGCAGAAACAGCTCGCAAAAACACGCTTGGCCGGCCTCTTCTCTCTATCCCTCTCTTACTCTCCCTCATTCCTCCGGCGGCAACCCCAGGGAAAGCTCCGCGTTACCAACCAGCCAGTCGAGCTGGCTGAACCAGCCGAGAACTACTCTCTCCCCCATTTCCTTCCCTCCTCCTCTTCGACTACCCTGTACGTTTAAGGGTTGCTTAGGTGCTCCCAGTAAGTAGGAGTAAGAGGAAAAGCAAGAATCGCTGTGAGAGTAAAAGGAGGGAGAGAGAGATAGCGATGGTTAAAGGAAGAGAGAAGGAATCTCTCTCCGTGGCAAGATTACGGCGAAGTCGCGCTCATTTAAATAATGCGCGCAATAAAATATGCAACAGCGAACGGAGCAGAGTGTGGTTTCTCTCTCTCTCTCTCTCTCTCTCTCTCTCTCTCTCTCTTTCTCTTTCTCTTTCTCTCATCAGTTCTGTTTCAGAAGAAGAGAGAAACTACGCTCACGGGTGTACTCGGCTATCTACCTACTATCATTTAACTTCTATGAGAGATCCGAATCCGACGAATAAATAAAGTTCCATGATAAAAGGTTAATACAGGAGGTTGCAAGGAGGAAGAATAAAGAGAAAAAGAAAAACAAAAAGAAAAGAAGAAAAAAGCAAAAAAAAAAAGATAAAAAAAAAGAAGGTCTCCTACGAAACATATCTAAGAGTTGCCATCGTTCCCTCCGCCCCATCATCATGGAGTCGTCGATCCGCTCGTGACAGACAAGACAAATTGGACATCGTACCGTTCGATTTGAAAAACCAGCACGATATCCCTCTATTGAGACACGTGACTCGACGCTCTTTTGCGAACATAAATCTATCTTTCCTAACGTATCCTGACGCATACTAGTCGCATATAAGTTACTACTGTTGCAAAAATACACTCGCTATCGTTGGCGTGCATCGTTCAGTTATAAACCACCCCTCCCTATCACTACCACTACCATCACCATCCACTCCCTCTCTCTTCTTATACATACATCGTCTAGCTTGGCTGCTTGTCTGCCTGCTCGGCCTGCCTGACTGCCTGCCTGCCGAACGATCGATCCCAAATACACCAAGGTCATCCAAGTTTTCCGGGCATGGACATCGCACCGAATGACCCGAAGCTTCTCTTCTTCGATAGGGATTCGCCTTGGAAATCCCTTCCCACGAAAGCTGAACTTTCTTTTCTTTGGTAATCTTGCATCTTCGACGCCCCCAAAACGAACTCACCCAGCGAAGTCCTCTATCCTATTCGAAAAAAGACCGCAGCTCGTAACGCTGAAATCGAGCGTACTTAAGATGATTTTATCCCTTCTCTACTATCCTCTCCTCCACCACCTCCTATACCATAGCTTCCTCCACCATCTCCGCTTCTCTCTCTCTCTCTCTCTCTCTCTCTCTCTCTCTCTCTCTCTGTCTCTCTCTTTCTCTAACATGTTCTTTTTTTCGCTACTTTCCCCGCTTTCTACTCGATTTCTATCGATCCAATTCGAAGTAGCCATGTAACGTAAACCACGACGCCAATGACTTTCCCTCAGTTATTGCAACTTGCAACTTTAAATGTCACGAATAAACGCTGTACTATCTACTATTACTATTACTATTTCTCTTTCTCTTTCTCTTTCTCCTCGTCCTCACTCCTATTCCTCGTGATAGAAAAGAAGAAGAAGGAGAAGAAGAAGAAGAAGAGAGAGAGAGAGAGAGAGAGAGAGAGAGACGAAAAAAAGAAACGAGAGACTTGAAACGGTGCCAAGAAAAAGAGATGATGGATTAACGACGAACTTTCTTACGCATATCTATGTATTTCTTACGCAATATGATATATATTTATATACACACACAAACACATGTATATATCATATTTTATAAAGAAAGAGTATAGTTGGTATAAGATATTAAAGTATGTTTCATGATGCACAAAAGCTCCGGCACTCTGACAATCGACTCTCTATCTCTTTCTCCCTTTCTCTCTCTCTCTCTCTCTCTCTCTCTCTCGTTTCTCAAACGAGAACCAGCTAAGAAATGTTAAAGGGAAAGAGGCAAGGCAAAGAAAAATAAAGAATAGTAAATAATATATTCGAGTAATAGGGAGGCAACCTCGTTGGTTGCTTTCGACACCGTCGCCCTTCTCTCTCATCTGTTGGTTGTAGTATCTTTACGTTAAAAGAAAGAGAGAAAGAGAGAGAGAAAGAGAAATTGAGAGGGAGAGGGAGAGGTAGACGTGAGAATGAACGTAATGAAAAACTGGAGCTGCTTAAATAAAATAAAGCTTGTCGGTATATTATTGGCTCCCAAGGGCTTCTCCTCGGCTTATCTTTTTTTTTCTCTTTTTCTTTTTCTTTCTTTCTTTCTTTCTTTCTTCCTTTCTTTCTTTTTCACTTTACCCTGTTTACTCTTGTTAATCCTAACATCTTATAAATATTCGAAATAATTAACATGATCTTATTGTCAGCCAGTCAAAAGCACAGATTAATATTAACGTTTAGGATTAAAAAGAATACATATAGGTACTTTGATTGTTCTTGTTTCTTCTTTCTTTCCTTCTTTCGTTTATAAAAATGATCCTTCGTTTTAAAGGATTTTTCTGACGTCCCACGATATAAGATAAACATATAATTCATTGACGTGAGGATCGCAATCGTCGGTATCATTAATCGAAGCCGCCCGAATTAGCGTGCGAAACGCATTACGAAATGGCTTCCCTTTTCCACCCAACTCCCACCCTTTCACTCCTTACGACCATCCCAGTCTACTCGCTTTTCCCCCGACTAAACCGCTCGGCAAAAATGACAGATGGCATGCTGAAGAAGTCTTCTCATTTACATATCTCGTAATCTCTGCCTCTCTCTCTTTCTCTCTCTCTCTCTCTCTCTCATATGCACAGATCATTCCTCATTCTTCGTGATTCCGTCAACTAATTCCGCTTCTAATTTGACTTTTCGACGATTAAAAAAAAAAAAAAAGAAAAAGAGAGAGAGAAAAAGAAAAAAAAACTATCAACGAAAATCTCTTTTTCGCTCGAAACAAATCGTGAATTTTAATATTTTAATATAAATGAAACGAATGTTACAAACTGTCGGTATATTATTGGCTCATTATAATGCAAAGAGAAACGAAGAAGAAGGAAAAGAAAAAACGAAAAAAACTTATTACATATTAACAATTATTTTCTTTGTGAAACGTTCGTAAATCTACGATTTTTTAAATGAACGATATATTAATTGAAAATTGTTGATATGTTATACTAAATGCAATGCGTGGACTATGATGCGGATCGAACTCCTCCTGTTATACATTTAACAATTAGTTTCCTACGAATACATCGATCGTGTATCTATGATTTTGTAATAAATGAAATAAAAATTCATAATTTCCAAATGTTTTTCTATAAAACAGATATGCTATAATTTTAAGGATGTGATCATATAAACGACACGAGACCATCGATGAGGAAATAAAACGATGAAAATTTCAATGGATATCGAACATCGTCGTGTTCCTATAAGACGATCGATTTCATTCTGTCGAGCATTGTGATGTCTCGAAAGCTTCGCTCCTAAGAGAAACGTAATTAATGAAATTAATCTAATAACGAGAGGAACGCTGTTAAACTTTCATCAGTTAGTCATTTCGTCTATCCGTCCTTCTAATGGCGTAGCAGCAGTCCTCTGATAAACATTTTGGAATTGTGCAGGTGTTGTCCCTGATTTATGGCCAGCAATTAGAATCTGACTGCCTTATTTGCCGGCGCCGGAGAACGCTAAGAAACGACGCGAGTATGCGAACGCGACGCATCCTAATCTATGCCTGAAAACCCTAATTAAGAGTTCTAATTCTACGAAGGGACTACTAAGAGACATAGTCTCTCTTTGCTACTCTTTGCCCTGTTATATTCTTCTTATTTTCTAAGAACAGATAAAATCTATTAAGATCTTACACGTATATCTTTATAAATTTATATTAGATATATATATATATATGCTTTGTATAAGTATATTACATATATACTATGGCTTGAATTTTTTATAAATTCAATTACAAATACTATAATAACGATAGAGATAATTAAGAACGAATAATGTCACAATTGAATCTCTACATTCTATATTTCAAAAGAATACTTTCTTTTTTAAAATGATCAAGAAGATAGCTACGAATGTAGAATTGTTTTTGATTTTTTTTTTTTTTAGAAATATTTAATAGACATTTAAAGGAATATTAGAATGATAATCTTTTCTATATATCTCTCTCTCTCTCTCTTTCTCACATACACATACACATACTCTTTCTCTCCATCTACTATATCAATCTCTTTGAATGAGATCTATTCTTCTTTAGAAATTTTGTCGATATCATCGAAAGTAAAGGATCTATTCTTTATAACGTTCAGTTTTAGATTACTTTACCTAAAATATATATTATATCTATGCATGTATGTATATATATATATATATATATATATATATATATTACATATACATATATATCCACTCATCGATATCCAACTTACACATACATATATATATATATATCGATGAGTGAATGATGATTATGAACCGAGAACGCGAGGGGACAATTTTCTGTTTTAGAAAATTACTTATAAGAATAGGTTATAGATAGCGTCAATAACATTCCGCATGTAATGAGTCTACGGGAGTAAGCGGATTATGGAGCTCCCGGAAGGCGAAGTCGATGTCGGAAGGAGACAAATGAAGAGAGATGGTTTGTGGAAACTGGAAATGCAATATTCTCGGCGAGGCGTCACTATGAGGGTCGCGAAATAAATAGATATATATATATATATATATATATATATATATATATATATGTACGTGTATGTGCGTATGTATACATATGTATATGTGTGTGATTTCTTCAACGAACGTAGAACATTTAGATTGGAAAGTGTCGAGTTTCTCCTTTTCTTATCGCTCCTTCCTCTTATCAACAGTTCTTTCAGAAGTACAGAGAAAAAACATTTTTCTACTTAGAAAGACTCGAGAGGGTGAATAATGCAAATGTATGTACAATAAAGGAAAAAAAAAATGAAAGAAAGAAAGGAAGAGGAAGGAAGAAAGAAAAGAAAGGAAAGAAAGAAAAGTCATACAAGAGTCTTCTTCTTCTCGTCCGGCAAAAGAGGTACGTCCACATTCTTTCGATCGTCTCGGCGTTATCGGACTCGAATCGAAAGGAGGAAGGAGGAAGCAAAATACACCGAGAGAGCTTCGATAAATTCATCTCCGCGGAACAAGCGATTGTTTTCCCAATGAGTCCGGGATAAGGACACGGCCGGAAATGAGGAAAGGGGGACGAGAGGGTGAGAAAGAGGGTAAGGGTAAAGTTGAAGGGTGAGGTTGAGGCTGAGTCTGAGAGAGGGAATGCGAGAGAGAAAGAGAGAGAAAGAGAGGGAGACAAAAGGGGGTAGAGAAGGAGTAGAATAGACGGAAGGAGGTGGAGGAGGAGGAGAAAGAGGAGGAGGGACGAGCCGGCGTTCATCGGACATTTATCCAATTAACCGATTCGAGTCGAGTAACCGTCGGGGGGTTAGGAGACGCTTCTGATACCTATATTCACTGACATGCTAACGTTCTCACATAGAAAGGATATACACGACTGTAGTACATATGTATGTGTGAGTAAGAGGAAACCGTTTGGTATATACCTAATGTCGAATGTTGATCTGTTATGTTTAATTACGGAGGCTGATATTGACGGGTCGGTATGCGTCGGATGGAGGAGTAAGAGGAAACGAAGAGGAAGAGGAGAGAGAGAGAGAGAGAGAGAGAGAGAAAGAGAGAGAGAGAGAAAGGAAGGGAGGAATCGGTTCCAGTTGCTTGTTCGCAAAGTCACCCCCTTTCTCCGTGAGGGGTTGCCGTCGAAAAGGGGTTCGTTCGGCCCGAGCTCGAGAGAATCGTAGGAGGCGTTTGAACACCGTCGAACGAAATGGCCAGCAATATTGTCGTCGTCGCCATCGTCGTCGTCGTCGTCGTCGTCGTCGTCGTCGTCGTCGTCGTCGTCGTCGTCGTCGTCGTCGTCGTCGTCGCTATTGCCATCGTCGTCGTCATCATCGTCGTCCTGGTCCGGGGATTTGCGTCGGATGGATCGAAGGTGGGAGTATAAGCGGTGAAAGAATCACAAGGTAGGGAGAAAAAAGAAAAAGACAGAGACAGGGAAAGAGAGAGAAAGAGAGAGGAGGCTGGAGTGACACGGGAAATTAATTATACGCTCCTGAAAGTCCTGACCTCCGGTAGAACGGCCATCCTTTTCTACCATCTCCCTCCAACAAACTCTTTCCTCCAACCCTTCATCTCTTTCTTTCTTCTTTCGCTCAATCGTCGACGACGACGACGACGACGACGACGACGACGACGACGACGACGTCGACGATAGCAACTCTGACTGCTTTCTTATTCTTCTTATCGCGTGTCCTATTAGAAATCAATGTTCGCCAACTGTGTTGTGACATTGAAGTTTTTCGATTTTCTAACTCTAATATAACGAAAAGATAGATTTTTTTTTATATATATATATATATATATATATATATATATATATATAAAATGCTTCAAATATTATATAATGAATAATGAATTCGACAATGTTATTATCATCATTAGTAAATAATGTGTAAACGATTGTAATGTTCGTGATCTAATCTAAATATGAGAGGATCGACGATGCAAGTTACGTAGATGGAATTACTTTGTCATTTAATATTACAAATAGTTATATATATATATATATATATATATATATATCTTTTTGATCCACTACATTTGTTCTTTAAAATATATATACATATTCTTTAATAGAAGTTGTTAAGTCTCGTTAACGATGAGGTATTAGAGTAAACAGACGTTGAATTTTTGCTTTCTCCTCTGCAACAGGAAAATCCTTTCGCGTCATTTGTTTTCTAGTAACGTCTCGTTTTGAGATCCTCACACCCTTACATTATATACATATACTTACACCGTTAGCGTCGGTGCTTTCTTGCGGCGCCTCATAAACAACGGAGTGTTAATGCCTTTCGTCGAGGGAGAAGAAAACGAGGAGGAGAAAGAGAGGGAGGAGGAGGAGGGAAGAATACGGAGGGTGTAGCTACGTACTGATTTTAATACGATTTCTCGAAAGTCGCCGCCTCCCCCCACCTCGCCTTACTACGACTGAAAAATTAACTGACATAACGACCCTAAAAAAAATTTACCTATACACGTAAAATACATGCGTATATATATATATATATATATATATATATATCGTCGAACTATTTATTCAACAATTATTATTATTCTTTAGAATATTTGTACGATCGATGTCAACATAAGAAAGGAGAAAAGAAAAAAAAAAGACGAAAAACAGATATCCATAGAAAGTAAACTGTCTATGCCAAAATAATAATTAACGATGTATATATGTATATACATAAACAAATGAATTGTATGTATACTATAATCAATAACAAATATACATAAATTACCTAGAGTTACTCTCCTATTACTATGTACTACATATTTCAATGCTGATCCATGCAACTAAATATAGATATATGTATGTGTATCTACACGTATGTAAATCAAACTTACACGATCAATAAACACGAACATTCCAGATAACTTGCTGAATTTGTTGATTTTCCTAATATCTCATCTCCTTCCGGACGTTTGCGCGTATGCGTGTATGTGATCGCGTTTGTTGTTCGAGAAAAAAAAAAGAAGAAAGAAAAAAAAGAAAGAAATAAAAAAGTATTATAGGATTCTGTTTTAATAGACTATGAGGATCTCTTTGGGACTAAATCGGAAATCGTAAAAATAAATTTGTATAAAAGGTATAATGCGCGGGTAAAGCTTAGAAATAACAATGGGAAAATTTTTTTTGCCTCGCCGCACACAGTTAGAATGGCCCAAACGAATATGACAAAAGATGATCGAGAAAAAAAAAAGAAAAAGAAAAAGAGAGCAACGAGGGCTGTGTGAACTACCTCGCAAGATGTTGCAAGCCCATTACAGTCCCGTTGGGTTCGAAAAGAAGGAGAGAATGGCAGCTGCCCCGCCCAACATCCGATCGGTAAAACATCATCGCCACCGTCTCGGAATACCAAACGCGATACAACATCGGGGAATACAAAATTTTACAAAAAAAAGAAGTTTTTCGATTCCTCCCTTTGAAACGATCCAAAGACATCCTGCTGTTAAGTGCATTAAACATTTTCCAATCAAAATCAAGTTTCATTCTAAAGTTATTTATTTTATCGTTAATAATAAATATGTTTTAATTAAAAACATTTACACGCATATATACATATATGTAATGTATATATATATATATGTGTGTGTGTAAGAATATAAGACTAGTACTTGCTTGTATCGTTATGGTACGAAGGAAATAGACTCCAGACCCAGGAAAGACTCGCTTTTAGAGTACATCCGGGAATCCATTAGCAATATCTCGAAGGTCGTTTTCAAGAGTAACTCGAACTGAAAGATTTGTATTCTTGGATGCTGAGGCTGGAGTTTAAATCTTGAAATTTTTAGTTCTAATAATCGTAAGAAAAATTATGAAATAATATCGTTGATCGAATAACAAGAAATTTATATATATATATATACACACACACACTGTATTATTTCGTCACAAAGATAATCGATTATTCCAGTCGAATTTTTGGTAAGATAAGATGACGCAAATGCGTATCGTTCCCAAAGCGACATTAGAATAACACCTTACCGTTCGTAAATATCATTTTTGAAATAAAAATCCGTGCAACACAGCGGAAAACGGTAATGGTTGGGAATATCGTATCGTAGGCCTCTCTCCCTTCTCTCTCAGTTACACACGCGCGCACATATACACGTGAGTGCGAGCCATCCACATCAAGTTTATCGCTCGTTCTATGCAGGAGATTTGAAAAAAACGATTTATTCGGAAATATGTCGGCTTTATATATCGTTATAGGGCACAGTATGTCGTAGGAGTGGAGGGTTACCACCTTCTTTCTCCTTCCTCCCCTCTCCCTTCACCTTCTCCCGTCTCCTTCTCCTTTTTCGTCTTCTTCTTCTTCTTCTTCTTCTTCTTCTTCTTCTTCTTCTTCTTCTCCTCCTCCTCCTCCTCCACCTCCTTTCTTTCTTTTTCTCGCCTCTCTCATACTTTACCACCCCAGGCCGGTGCGCATACGCCGAGAATATTTATTTTTATTACGACCCCCAATGCTCCTGAGTCAACAGATTTTTTGTCACCAATGCGAATCGAGCTTGGGATGCGAACAAGACCGCAATGAAACGCGATATCGAAAAGGAGTCGAGCGTGAAATTGTTCCTCTTCCGAGGTATTGGAATAAAAGTATATTAACGCAAAAATTAGATATTGTATATTATATACATATATATATATATATATAAAAATTTTTTTTTCTTTGTATTAATATTTTTAATTGAATTAACGAAGGGAAAATTATTGTTTTAAATTTTCCTACTTGAACATTTCCTCGAATAATAGTATACCGATCATCCAAGAAAATTGGAGAATCCTCGGTTGTTATATCGCTTTAATGTTTTCGAGAAACGTCCACCTCCCCTGTCCCTTCAACCCCTCGAAAGCTTCTCTACAAAGTTAGCGGCCACTAGCCGAGTCCAGTAAATCTTAGCCTTCTCTCTCTTTCTCTCTCTCTCTCTCTCTCTCACTCTCTCTCTCACTCTCTCTCTCTCACTCTCTCTTTCTCGCTACCCTCACGAAGAGCAAGCCCAGAACGCAGCACCCCGAAAGTAAGGCTTGAACCTACACCACCCCTAAAACCAGAGCCCCGTCTCGCCTAGCCATTCTTATTCCCTCGTTACTCGCAGCCACGCTCGAGGCGGCGCGTTCTCCTTATTATATCGTCTTTCCACGCCATAAAATCGGAAAAGAATTTCATCCCCCCGAGACAATAGAAACTAATAAATTTGATTACTGATTACACCCGCGAATCTTACCTTCCAACTTCCATCGACCATTTGTAGAAAATCAGTAGTCTCTTTTAGTCCGAGCTATTGTTCGTTGAAATCCAACGTATTTTAATGCCTTGACATTAATAGATATATATAGATATTTATAGATTATAATTAATCTTTTCTAAGTATGAGAAAGAAACAGTATCCACATTTGATCATATTTTATTACTTTACGTTTTAATTATTTCTAAAAAATCAGTTCTCGTTTTGTTTGTTTACATTTCAGGTTGATATGTACATATGTCGAAGGATATTTATCGATCATCCGATTAAATAATTTTAATTATTAAACTTAAAATCGATCATTAAGCTTTTCTAATTATAAAAAAGAACTGTATCCATATTCGCCTGTATTTTGTTGTTTTACCTTTAATCATTTGTAGAAAGTTCGGCCTCTATTGTTGAAGTTAGATAACGGTTAAGGAGAAATCGTAAAGGAGAATTGGAGCAAAGAGTGGGAGGGTGTACGCTCACAGTTTAAACTTTCCGCGACCCTAAATCTCCGGAACCCGGCTTATGCTTCGTAATATCATAATATCGTAATATCGCGAAAGCGGTTTGGTATAATTAAAGTGGAAGTGTCTTTAAAATAGCCGCAGGTGATCGCGGTAAGAAGCTAAACTCACAACCTTTTCCCCTCTTCTAGCAACTTTCTAACGTCTTTCGCCTTGCAAGCCATGACAATATGAAAACTACAGTTCTAATCATAGGGTCGTGTTATATTTTGTATATCTTCGAAAATTATAAAAATTGTTCATGAAAAATCAATCAATGATAGTGAGAAAAATTTAATGTCGATCTTTAAGGAAGGACCTCGCACCATTCTTATGGTAAAATAACTTATGGTAAAATATCTTATCGTATTCACACCTACCCTCCTCCAACAGAAAGTAATACTAAACGACAATTCCAAATTTCCGGTGAGAAAAAATAAATATTAAAGTGTTTTTTAGTGGATGTGATCAAATTGGCGATATCCTATACTACCAAACGCCCTCTGACATATAGATGTTTCTACTTACCGCGAAAAAATACAGACATACACATAAATTTACAAGATTGCTGTATATTGCAAAGTATTTTGATTAAAGGACTGACAGACAAATCTCAAAATCAAAATGAGGGGACCGACCCCCTCCCAATAAACAGAAAGATACGCCCCTAGCTCTGTAAGACACGCCCCGTCACTGTAAGCCACGCCACCGCAACCGTTAACACCATCCCCATACAGTAAATCTTGCTTTTGTCTTCGTTAACTAACCCCCACCACTCCAGTAAACTCCGCCCTATCTTTTTAAACCACGCCCCATCTCCGTTATCTCCGCTCCTAATTCAGTAAAACACGCCCCTTATCTCCCTAAGACACGCCCCCAAGAAGGGACTTAAAGTCGGTATGATTTTGATATCAGTACGAACGTAATTGTCCTAAAATTGTAACAAATTTGATATATTACCAAAAACCGAAATAAATATCTGTCTTTTTTTTTAATGGACTATCGTATCAATTTTTGTTATTCTTGTTACCTAAAAAAATGTACTTCGCCTGAAACACCATTCTATGTAATTTTATATCTTAATCCCTTCGTTTGAGAGTAATATGAGGATAAAAGTCCTAAATTTTATCATTTTTTTCTAGGCTATTATCTAAGATATTTAAATAAAAAAAAAAAAGAAAAAAAAATTATGTTGTCTCGTAACATTATAACGGAATAATTGAAGAATATTATTTCACTTTTTTGTTAACTATATCTTTATATATACGTACGACGGTATCCGGTTCTCTTTTTTCTTCTTTTCATTTTTTTTCCTCTATTTTGAAAGGACTTGAAAAAAAAGGATTATTTCGCACAATTCAATTTATATCTATGAATATTTAATCGGCTTAATGATTATTAAAACATTATTAATCCAAATGACTTAATATTTGCATATGCAGTTCCGAAGATAAATTTCAAGAATAATTTTATCGTAGAACCGGTTAATAAGATGGCTACTGTATTATCAATTATGTATACGAGAAAAAATTCTTCACGAATATTGTGGGCTATTCGTACGTAACAGAAGGAAAAAAGGAAAAAAAAAGAGAGAAAAAGAAAGAAAGAAAGAAAGAAAGAAAGAAAGAAAGAAAGAGAGAGAGAGAGAGAGAGAAAAGAAGAAAAATAAAAAAGAAAGAGAAACACGTAACTCTGGTAGGTAGATATGTTAGCAAGTATTTAGTAAAAATGTAAACGAGCAAATCGTGTCCCTTGGGAGTGAGAGAAAGAGAGAAAAAGAAAAAGAAAGAGATAGAGAGAGAAAAAGA
This sequence comes from Vespa crabro, assembly GCF_910589235.1. Classification (NCBI taxonomy): domain Eukaryota; kingdom Metazoa; phylum Arthropoda; class Insecta; order Hymenoptera; family Vespidae; genus Vespa; species Vespa crabro. The sequence goes on from NC_060959.1 coordinate 9,139,110, forward strand.
AAGAAAGAGAGAGAAAAAGAGAAAGAGAGAGAGAGAGAGAGAGAAATACGAATATTCCGTCCGTCAGTTACAGATGTTTCACATGGCGTACGTCAACCACGTGCATGTTTCCCCCTTTTTTTCATTTCACCGGTAGATGATAGCCCGGCAAACAAGATGTAAACGGGCAATCGTCCGGTTTTTTTTACAGGCACTTTCGTTCCTTTGTAAAATACGAGAGAAAAGCCAATTGCGACGTCGAGCAAACACCGACAAAACTTCTCGACAAGCTTACATTAATTTACGAAATCATGAAAATAATCATTTTAAATAAAATTATCTCTCAAAGTCGATTATAAAAAATCGTATGAAATATATTACGTCGATCATCGATCTATTTATCATCTCTTTTTACTTTGTCCTATATATAGAAATAACGTATGGCCTTCTACCCACCACCCCCAAAAACGAAAAGAAAAAAGAAATTAAATGATCATTATCGCTAATAAACACTTACCGGAATGATGGACGTTTTTTTTCTTTATTTTCTGCCTGTCTGTCTCTTTCTCTTCCAACCACTTTTTCTCTGCCTCTCTCTCTCTCCCCACTCTCTTTTTCTTCCTTTCTTGTTTTTCTTCTTTCTCTTTTTGAATATTCAATCAGCTACGATGCGTCAACAGCGACCTATTTTCATCATATTATACTATATTAACACAACACTGTAATAAGGTTAGGTTATATTAAATGTAACTTATATTGCATACAATCTATTACATGAGAATCATACCTTGGTAATAATAAAATTTTTTTATACGTCTTTCTAGTGTAACAGTCAAAATTAATATGGCACCAATAACCGTTACACACATATATATAAATATATATATATATATGTGTGTGTGTGTGTGTGGTGTGTGTGTAATATATATATATATAGATATATATACTTACTTAAATATATATATATATATATATAAATATATATATACTTACATAAAAAAAAAATATTATATTTAAGGAATTGCCAAATGAACAAAAAGTATTTATGTAAATTGTGCTAAGTAAACGTCGTACGTCGTCAAATAATCTCGCGAAAATAATGGTATCGTCATTATGGTACGTACGTAGAAAAAGAAATCGCATTGATTCAAAAAAATAATGCAATGATAAAAATGACGAGAACTCTTCGATAATTGTTATAAAAGTAATTTATAAATAAACAAGATGGATGACATCGATATTTCGATATTACAATCTTTTCATATGATCGATGAACTTAACGATTATTATATTGAAAAGTAATAAATACATTCTCTCTTAAACATACATTTACCTACCTTTAAAGTGAATATAAATTAATAAAATCTTCTAATTTCTTAAGTTAATCTTTCCCATCATCCGCGTTCACGCAACTCGCGAATAAGAAATTCAAACGAATGAATAATTAACGGATATAGATCTCAAGTGTAATAAGCTACATGTGTCGGTACAAACGAAGTGCCCTCTATGAAGTACCTTCTATAATACAGTCGGTATTACAGATTCAATAATTTTTCTTATCAACGTAACATAAAATATTGTAAACCAAAAAAAGATAACATTTTTCATTATAATTTTATATTTATACAAAATTCTATTAAATATATGGCGATATATTTTCATTGGCCAATGTAATAATGTACTATTTCCTGTTACATTTTTGCGACTGTCGATAAATAAGCTATTCTCTATAAAACAGGAAACTACAAATTGACTTCATTGGTACACACTTTATTGGTATACCTTTCTATAATAATCTTTGACATGAATAATAACAAATAACAAGAATTATTAAGCGTATTAGATAATAGATATTTAATTATAAGTAAAATAATAAGTAAGATAATAGATATTTAACTTTAATTAGATATTTAACTATAAGTATTTAAGTAAAATAGGTAAATAGTTAGGTATTAGAAAACAAATATTTTGTTTGAATGATTTCATTAAAATACACAAATATTATATAAATATTATTTTAGCTTCTTTCAATTATGTCATTTATTATTACAAAACATAACTTATGCTTCTTAGAAATATACATTTTCCAAAGTCGCTTTATTTCCAATTTTTCATTATAGCCATTTACACAGATTTATAGAAATCGAAGAAAATTCATATGAAATTAATACTGACGAAGACCACCACGTCTGATAGCAGGTTGCATCATTCTATTAGGTGGTGTTATAGATATATCCAAATAATCACCTATAGTAAACCTATAATAATCACCTATAGTTATTACATTGTATATAAAATCAAAATATCAAAATTCTATTCATATCTTTGATATCTTACTGCAGTAACAAAGGATTACTATTAAACATACTATTAAAAATATTATATTATAATTATATATAATCAATTAGTCAATATACACACCGTGCTTGTGCTAATGTTTTATTATCATCTGCTCCTTTTTGTCCTGAACATGTAACACCAATTTCTCTCATTCTATAACCAGAATTTCTTAATTCTGGAGTTACCAAAGAAAAATCAAAATATGTTCCTTTACTCCGTGCATCTGGATTTACTTCTTTAACGAGTCCTGTAATTTCTCGTAGAGTAGCATCCATCCTTCACAAGCAAATATAAAAAATAAACGGATTAATAAACATTTATACATGACATATATTTTCATACAAGCATACAAATGTATTGGACAAATCAGAAATCTATTTCATTATGAATCAAAAACATACTTATCGCTTTAACTTTACCATGTATATATTTGCAATTCATTGGAAGGTACATTTCCTCTACTGTATTCCATAATATTGTGATGTCGTCCAGTATTACAGAAAACTCGTAGCAAGAGAGGACATGTCTGACAGAGAAAACAATATAACCTTACAATCTCAAATTATTATCAATATTACAATGATCGATTATATAGTATAGATTGCAAAATTTATCAAAAATTATTAATGAAATATTCTTAAAAATCTATTTATATATATATAAATATACATATACACACACACAAACATATATATATATATATAAATACATGTTCTCAATGATATATTTATTATTTACCTTTTCCCTATCTACTGGCTTTTCAGGAAGCTGCTTTTCATCGACAACCATAGATTCCAATGCCGATGTCATTTTTATCAAATAATTTTATAATCAGAAATGCTTAATGATAATTGTTAAAATGCAATAAAACGTTTCCTAAAAACGCGGCAACAAATAAATCGTAGTTCACTGAAGTTGTTAAAGATGGCAGAAATGGCGCATTCAGTAAATTCTTGGGAACGAATCAAAGATCGTCTCGTATTTTCTCGAATGTCAAAATGCCACGTGATTGGTCTTTTCAAACTTTACTTTTTAAACAAGTTATTTGTTGATTTTCATTGATTATTTATACAGGATGTTAAAAAAAAAAAAAAAAAAAAAAAAAAAAGAAAAAGAGAGAATATTCAATATTTACACTAGCGTGCATAAAACATCCTATACCGAGTAAAAATGTTTCAGACATCGATCGAAAGGTTAACCGTTTTTGAAACATAAACGTTATAAAATAATATTAATGCAATATTAATAATATAATATTAATGTATATAATTTATAAAAGGTGAAGAAATAATTTAATATAAATTATTAATAGTATCGTATCGTGTTCGAACGTTTCAAGCAAAGTTTTACATTTTAAGAATCCACACTGGAAAGTATTATGTTAAAAAGATTATTTATTGCATTGTGGATGTATCCTTAAGTTGTCCCAGGACGGTAAAAAAGAAAAAAAAAACAATAAATAAATAAACAACAGGAAAGACGTGTATCTTACAAACGAAAGAAAAATTGGCATCGATATGATCGGCACTATAGGTTAAGTATTTATTACATATATATATACATATATATAAATTATGTAGGTTAATGTACTCTCATAATCTAACAAATAAGATCATTAAATATCAAAGATCAAGCAATTAATAAGTTAGTTGAAAATAAAACTGTGATAAGGTAATAATATCTTTCTTGTTTTAAGTTTATATTAAGCATTCGTTTGGCTGAGAAAAGAAACGTCTTCGATATCGTGCTTTATCATTTATTAAGCGTTCATCATAGAGGGGTTGACGAGGTTTGTTTCTACTTTCTTCGAATAAAATTATCATAAAGAAACGCGAATGTATGATTTCAAGCGCATCATTAAACATCACAGACGGCCCTCGGAGAATTCGTTTTATAAATTTTATCTTACAATGGAAAAAAAAAAAAAGGAAAAGAAAGAAAGAAAGAAAAAGTATTTGTTGTTTGTCCGATCATTACTTTCTTATGTACGTGTACTCTTCTTACTTCATCGATATTAAAATATAATGTTAGAACAGAGAAAGACATATACACACACACACAGACATATATATATATATATATATATATATATATATATATATATATCTATATCAAGGTCTAAGTAAATGGCGCATACAATTTTATCTTTCAATTCTTTCTATTTTCTTTATAGGATGATTATATATTGGCGCGTTGGTACAATATGATTACAAAACGTACTTGTGAATCCTCACAAATTCTGTGATTAATTAAAATAACCGCGCGTGTTCTTTTACTGTCGGAAACAGTCGAAGAAAACCGAACATTGTCGAATCATTGCAGTCGACCAATATGCGTTGATCGGTTATCATATTCTGAACTTTTAGTCTTATTGTTTTTAAACGAACGACAACGCGTGGTACCAACTTTTCTTCATTTCTTTTCACCTTCTTCTTCTCCTCCTCCTCTATCTCTTCTACCACCTTCTTCTTGTCCTCCCTCTCCTTCTCCTTCTCGGGTAACTTATTAAACCGACTGTCAAAGTTGATGAAAACGTTTACGTGATACTACGTATTATATATATATATATATATATAAGTAAATTTTTATCTGACGACGAGAAAAAAGTGCATTTATAAATAGGTTATATGAGTAACTCAGTTGTCACAGGATATAATCTCATGAATAATTCTTATGTCGGTCGGAAAAATAGAAATTCTGATTTATAGTCGTGCCGACGGTACCACGTTTTCTCTCTCTCTCTCTCTCTCTCTCTCTCTCTCTCTCTCTCTCTCTCTCTCTCTCTCTCTGTCTCTCTATCTCTCTGTCTGTCTCTCTGTCTCTATTCTACTCATCTTCTTACATGCGTAGAGTAAAAAAAAAAAAAGAAGAAGATTGTGTGAATAAACAAATAAAATATCTTTTATGTTCTCAGCTAAAGTGAAATATAATATGAAAAGAGTAATATCAAATATTATTAAATTGTGTAGTTAAGAAATGCGTATGTTTTACATTCTAAAACCGCATTACTGTGATAAGATGCCTTTAATTAATCATTCGATGCTTTCCTGTAAACTTTCAAATAATAAGTATGTTCGTTCGTGAAATAAAGATAATTTATTTCAATTCAATGTTAGTCTATTAATGTGATGTTTTGAAAAAAAAAAAAAAAAAAGAGAGAAAAGAAAGATAAAAAAATGAAACTTAATTTGATATATATCTATATATATGATTAGTTCATCATTTTTATATTTAAATACTTAGAAATAACAGTGTGATATTATTATTCGTGAATATTTTGAAGACTATAAGTTGGAATAATTTTATAGATTAAAAGGAAAGGTTTAAAAATGGTAAGCAAATTATCACACGAATTCAGAAGATACCAACGTAATCGTAATCAATTAAGGCACATTTTAGAAGAGACTCAACATGTGCTTGAAGCCATTAATTTAGAAAATTTTTTCCCTGGAGGTAAATATCAATTATACATTTGTGTGTGTGTTTATATATCTTATATATATATATATATATATATATATATATATATATATATATATATATATATATGTATTTCTTTTTTTATGTTATATCTAATTTTCTATTAATGTTTCAGAAAATATCATTGAACAATTATTATCGCCATTAACTTTAAACAGAATTGTACATATTTTGGAAAATTCTCCAGCTATAGTTGTATTCGGTCAAGACAATAAATCTAAAGCAGCTTTAATAAATAACTTATTTTCTACTGAAGTATTACCAGCGTCTAATGGCTTATGGAGGTGGATCAAATTTAGTCATGATCATACGAATCATGCCAATCTTACGTTGGGTCTTGAATATGAAGTTGTGGTAAAATTGCAAGCGAATGAAAAACCATGGAACACAATTCCAATAGAAGATTTGACCAAATCTGGAAATGAAGATATTGTTTGTCCAACAGTGCTTGAAGTCAAACTCGATTCAAATATATTAAAAGATGGCGTTCAAATTTTTGTAGTACCAAATAATGGAGCAGTTAAAATTCTTGCAAAGGGAACCCTTGGAATTTTACCAATATTTCTTTATGCCTTGGGCGATCAACCTTTGTCGGAACAACAGCTAGAAGAATTAAGAGATCTGAAAGAAACATATCCTTATAATCCTGTATTATTTATATCGTCGCTTGTAAATATTTCATTAGATAGCATTAATGCAGGATTAACAGAATCGGAACAACATAGACTTCAAAGTACAATACCTCCATGTGATTCTAATCTATCTAAAGATAAAGATGATGTTGACTTTGATAAAATAAATTCTCTTGGATTAACATGGCTAGATCAATTAACTAATTTAGGATATCTTGGAATGGAAGAATCTGTTGAAGTTGATCAATTAACATGGTTAGTTGGTGGTCAATATGTTAGCTCTAGCAATATTATAAACTCGTCCAAGAAAATGGATAGAATTTTGTATTTTATTAAAGGTTGTCTTCAAAGTTATCTTGTTAATGCAAGTAATTATTTAAATGAAGTACATACAACCAGTTTACGTAAATTTATCTTAAGTGCTTTTGATATGGCACGTCAAATTCAGATTACTCCAAGGAGAATACAATATGCTCAACAAAAGGAAAATGAATTGTATGCTAATCTGATGAAAATTGTTAACGATAAACAAGAAGAATTAATGGAATTAATAGAAAATATCATTCAAGAAATGAAAAATGATATATATTTATCAAATGGAGATTCACAACAATATCAAAACTTTCCTTTTGATAATAATGAAAGAGCAGAATGGTCAGTGACAGTACAAGCAGCCACCTCAGAAGTGCAAAGACTTGTACTTGGACGTTTGCGTGAAAAAGTAGCAAAGCAATTGGTAAACTCTGTGAAATGTTTGAGAGAAACATTTATAGGCACTTTACAACGGTGCCTATTGAGTTTAGAAAAAAGTTATGATCATGAATCTTCTTTACTAGCTAGTGACGCTTTGAAACAAATACTTTCTGCAGCTTATAATGTAGAACTTCATAATTCTTCGCCGTCTCTTGTGCATTCTTTTCTAGAAAGATTACGGCAACTTTTTAAATCTCTTCCCTTGCCATGGACTCCTACTCCAATCTTGGATGAATCTTGGAGGAAAAAGGTTACTATTGACGTTTTAAATTCATTATCTGCAGCAAGATTATCAAAAACAATTTCAATGCAATTCAGAGATAAATTAAAATTGTCTCATGATGCATTTCAATCGGCCCTAAAGTCCCTTGAAAATCATTATTCTGGAAAGTTAGAAAGAACTGAGGAACAAAGGATAGCCATTAGAAAGTGTCATGCACCAAGATTAGCTAGATTAGCCTTAGAATCCACATCAATGACTGATGCTGTTCGTTTCGGTATACCGCATTATGGTAAAGAAATTGGTCGTGGTCAATATGGTGTAGTGTTTGCATGCGATGGTTGGGGAGGAGCTCCAGGACCTTGTGCAGTTAAATCTGTTATTCCACCTGATGAAAGACATTGGAACGATTTAGCAATGGAATTTTATTATACCAGATCGATACCAGATCATAAAAGAATTGTGAAATTAAGAGGTTCAGTTATAGATCAAACTTATGGAAGTGGATATGGATTAGGAACTGCAGTTCTATTAATTACAGACCGTTTAAGTAGAGATCTGTATTGTGGAATACGAGCTGGATTGTCATGGTTAGAACGTTTGCAAATTGCAATTGATGTCTTAGAAGGGATACGTTATCTTCATTCTCAAGGACTTGTTCATAGAGACATTAAATTGAATAATGTCCTTCTTGATACTGAAAATAGGGCAAAACTGACTGACCTTGGATTTTGTATCACCGAAGCTATGATGTCAGGAAGTATTGTAGGAACACCTGTTCATATGGCTCCAGAACTTCTATCTGGACATTATGATAGTAGCGTCGATGTATATGCTTTTGGCATTCTTTTCTGGCACATATGTGCTGGACATGTCAGAGTGCCATATACCTATGAACAGTTTCATAATAAAGAACAATTATGGACAAGCGTAAAGAAAGGTAAATATTATGATTTTATATCTTCTTATTTTTTTATATTCTAAAGATCTTGAAATTTATCTATTTGTTTGAAAGGCATTAGACCAGAACGTCTGCCACATTTTGATGATGAGTGTTGGAAATTAATGGAACAATGTTGGGCTGGAGAACCTTCTAAACGGCCACTACTTGGAGCAATTCTTCCAGTGCTTGAATCTATTCAACAAAGAGCAGAAAGAGGCAAGTCCTTACAACAACTCAGCGAATTCAAGCTACAAGAAAATTCCACATCCGAATCAGAAAATCCTGCACTGGCACTAGCAGAACCTTATAATCAAAGGGGCGCCATTGTTAGTCCTCCTACTGTTAAACGTAGGAATTTTAGAACAGTAAAACCTCCTGTTTTTCACATGACAAATATTTTTCAAACAAGTTTTTGTTCAAATCTGTATGTGCAAATGCGGGAGTTTTAAATAATTTTAGTAGTTTGACCTGTTAGTTTATTATAAAACTTGATGGTAGTTTCCCATTTAAATGCATGAGATGTACTTGAAATATAATCCATTGTTTTTGCATTCATTAATTTGATATTTCTATAAATAGTATTTTCTCGATACAGTATTAATCTGGCAAATATAATTAATAAATTTATTTATCATGTCAGATGCAAAATACATCTCTTTTATGTACCATTTTGTTTATTTAGCTTTATTATTATTATTCAATGATATTTTTTAAATTGACTGATTATCGTAAACATCTCCTGCCTTTAAATATGTTATTTACTATAATAAATGAATATCTGCTATAATAAATGAATATTGATATCGAGTAGAAAAAAGAAGCTCTCTCTCTCTCTCTCTTTCTCTTTTTGTAATGTATATTCGTTGTTGAAAAATAAATAAAGATTTTCCTATTTTGTATTAATATTTGTATACTATCATTTGGCCTTTTAATTATTCAATATGTAAGATCACAAAATATACACGAACTATTTAAGTTTTAATGAATTTCATTAAAAATTTATAATATTCTGTATTAATTTCAGATAACAAATTATGCAGAATCCAAGAGGTTGTATCAACGCAATGGAATTTAAAAAGTTAAAACTGAATAATACACTGAAGAGAAGACACTAGTTTATCATAAAATCAAATCAAATATTAAAGTTATACTTCAATAGTATGATTTTTAATAGTTTTATAAAATGTTGAAATAAATGAAGAAATCTGAAGGTATGTAAAACTAATTTTTCTTAATGTTATATAAAATAATATATAGGATAAAAATATTTTTAGATATAAATTGGAGACCTACAATATTGTAAATAAAAGATAGATTATCTATTGTTATTTATTAAATAAAAAAAAAAAAAAAATATTACTTTAATATATTTTAACATTGATTTCAACAAAAGATAACATGTTACTTATATATTATAATTAACATTAAAGTAATTGTACGTTGATGGTATAACATTTATATTACTTTTATATATAATTAAGATATTCAAACTAATAAGTCGAGATTAATCTTTGCTTTCTCTAGATCATGCAAAAATTTATAAAATTCAGGGATACTCATCTCGATGAAGTGATCTTTTATTCTGTTACCTTCATCGAGACATAATTTTAGCTGCAGAAAAGATTTGCCAACTTTGTCCGAATCACTATTTGCTGCGGTTACTGAAAAAAATTAATGTAATATTATAAAACAAATAATATAATATCAGTATTTATTATTTAAACATTTTACTAATTATACTTATTTCTGATAGCAAGCACTATTATTTAAAAACTATATTTTTTTATACTTCTTTCAAGTAACCTATATATATTAAACATAATTTTATATAAACATAACCAAAAATGCAATTAATCAATTAAGTATTAAAATGTTGTTGTTACATTTATAATGTCAATATTATATTATATTAACGGTTTTTATAAATTATTATTATCTTCTGTGTTTGAGGTTAGTTATTCTTACCACCGAATCTCCAAGACACATCAAGTATTTTACTGATCGTTTTTTCCATTTTCTGTAATAAATATTAATTTTTCTAACTTAATAGTTTTACACATAAAATAGTCATTAAGGAACAAATAAAAATGGAACTTATTTATAAGAGACAAATTAGGAACAATTCACTATTGTTGGATCAGTATACGATGACATTCCACATACATACTATTAACATAATAAATATAATTAATTACTAATTAAGAAAATAAATAATTAATAAATTAAATTCGAAGAGATGTGTCGTCCTTTCAAAATAGTATCTCATAAAAATGTGACATTAAATATTATTTGTCACAAACATACATATATATATATATATATATATATATATATATATATATCACGCGTAACATAATCAGGTTAGTGTGGATTAAAGCAGGTAGTTAGACTGTGAAACTCAAACTTTTCAATTTCTTTTATTTATGTACACCTTTCTTTGATAGCGGTGGCATGCGTTTCAATGATACGTATTAAATATGACGCGCACAAAGCTAATGCGCATTTATTTTACGATATAAATACATAAAGAATAATAAATATAATCCAAACATGTAATAACTAACATATAAATATACGACAAAAAAACAAGGTTCTGTAAAATATTTTGTAAAAAATAATAATTTTAATAGAATACTCTATCTCTTATATATAAAATTTTCTTATCTCACTTTTTCTTATCATATATTATATTTTCCTTATCAAATATTATAAAGTATCTTTTATCTTCGGCATGATCGGATTTTTAAGATAATAGTTATAGTTAGATGAATCGTCGAATTTATGGAGAGTACGTGAAACTCTTTAGTTAACTCCACCCATTTCAAAGTTAGCCAAGCCCTAAAAAAGTAGCTTTCCCTCCCCCTGCCCAACAAAGTTAGTCACTCTCCAAAAAAGTAGTCCTACCAAAAAAGTTAGTCCTGTTCCTAAAAAAGTAGTCCTCCCTTACAAAGCTAGCCACATACCCTCAAAGTTAGACACACCACCTGTCAGCTTAGTCCGGCTCCTCTATAAAATTGGCCATGACCTTATAAAGTTGACCCTGTCCCCTAAGACCAACTTTTTACATAATTAATGCAGTCTTCTGTACGGTTATATTCATCCCTTTTAAAGTAGATTTCTTCGTTACCGACTGATGGCAAACAAATTCTGTTATATCGTTATTCGATAAGGTTGGAAATTACTTTTTTTGAATGAAATTTACTTTATCAACTGATGGTAAAAAAATTCTTTTATACAAACTAATGCTTTAAAATAGAATTACAAAAATACTTAATTATTGAGATAGGACTCGATTGTTTCCAACATGTCGATATATGGGGTGTGTATTTTGTTCCACATTCTTACTGGATTAATAAAGCAGTTATTTCTCTATCCGATGTATTTGTAAAACTAGAATCTATTTCTTTTAATCGATTTTAAAACTTGAATTTACTATAATACCGGCATAAGGATAAAACAGAAATTTTCTTTTATCGATTGATAGAATACTAATCAAGTATTATTTTCAGATCGATAAAGCAGGAATTCATTGTTACTGACCATTTACATGCCTGATACAATAGGATTCCATTATACCGACATTTTGTTTAATGAAACAGAAATCTAGTATTATCGACACATCTTATTGTTTCAGTATTTGTTATGTCACTTACTAGTAACAGCGACGATAAAACTTCTGTGTTATTGAAAAGTATTTAATTATTCCAGTTTACTTGCATAAAAAGGAGAGCTGACATTTTTACTGATTGAAATATGAAGGATACCTAATTCGAAATCTATCAAAGTCATTGAATTACTTGTTTTGCTTATTCTATATTTGCTTGCAACATCTTAAATTTTAAATGTTCTTACATTTACAAGTAGAATTAAATTATTCAATATTAAAAGGGATGAAAGTTATTAGCTTTATAAAGTTGAAACAATTGTACGATTTTTAATTTAAACATTAAATTTGTGCATCAAAATCATTAAAGAATTATATTTGGACTAGTCATCGTTGACGTAAACCATTATAAAACTAGGGGTGATGAAAAACTTTAAAAGGCTAACAGAATTAAATTACAATTTTAACGAAGTCCAATTTGTCTTGCTACGAATAATAGAAAGAAGCTTTTTCTAAATGAAAATGTACATACATAAAAGATAACGTTCCGTATTATCGTATTTACTATTGCGAATGTGTAAAATAGTGTACGAGAATTCAAGACATATATATGCGATTCTTTTCAAAGAAATAACATAAAAATACAATATTATATACTATTCGAAGTAACAATCCTTCAATTTACTTTTATATTTGTTCTATGCATTAAAACATTATATATATGAATGTATATATATATTTATTTACAAAGTATATATAAATATGTATATATACATATATATATTTTAGCATCTATTTACCTAATATTTTATAAAGTCGATGGAAAAATTAGAAAATGACCCTCATCTATCTCGTAGCATTGTTACCCTTAATTTAATTTATGCATATTCCGTCTTGTAGAAGTAGTCCGATCGGACGCCATTTCCTTCGAAATTGTCGATAGTAATTGAACGACGTTACGTGCGATTGAATTCGTAGTTCTAAACTCGAACTAATTACAATCTAATTTTATTACGATATCGATTGCCAATATATATATATATATATACGCAATACTAGGAACGACGCAAGGAAAGTACCATTGAAAATACATTTACATTTTCTTCTTTCTCAATAAAGCCCACGAAAAGAATTGAACATCAATAAAGAGGTTAGTTTTTCATGGCGCGATTTTGAATATCAAGTAACGCTTATCTACGTTTGATATATTAATGAAAAAAAAAAAGAAAAGAAAAAGACGAAATAAGAAAAAAGGAAGTTGAGAAAGGAGATATATATATATATATATATATACTTTCTCGACAAGTTATATCTGATAAGAATTTTATTCTTATAAAGAAGAGAAACAAAAGAATAAGAAAAAATTTTTATTAAATGGTATTTATCTCTTTTTCCTCGTTTCTCTCTCTCTCTCTCTCTCTCTCTCTTTCTTTCTCTATTTTATAATCTCATTCGTTTACAATAACAAATAAAAATTATAATTTTATATCGTCTTATATAAATATTCTAAGTTTTAAAATTTATACGTTTAAAGTATCAGATCAGAATACCTGTCACATTTTGATGATGACTGTTGGAAATTATGGGAGTAATGTTAACGTGAGAAACATTATAAATAGCCACTGCTTGGAGCAATTCTTTCATTGCTTGAATCTATTAGACAAAAAGTACGAAAAGTTCTTGTAACGATTCAGCAAACTCTAACTACAAGAAAATTCCACGGACAAATTAGAAAAACCTACACTAGCAAAAACTTATAATCAAAGTGGTGCTATTGTTCTTCACTTCTTTAATGTAGAACTTTTAGAATTGTTAAACCTGACTTGTTTCATACGACAAATCCGGTTTAACAATTAAGTGTTTGTTCAAATCTGTTTGCGCAAATATAGAAGTTTTTAATAATTTTAGTAGTTTGACCTGTTAGTTTATTTTAAAACTTAATATAAGTTTCCTACTTAAATGCATAAGATGTGCGTAGAAGATAATCCATTGTTTCTACATTCACCTAATTTGATATTTCTATGAATAATATTTTCTCAATACAGTATTAATCTGACAAATATATAAATATATTTATCTTGTAAAGTGCATCTCTTTTATATACCATTTTGTTTATTTAGCTTTATTATTATTCAATGATATTTTTCAAATTGATTGATCATAAGAAACATCTCTTGTCGTTAAAAATGTTACTTTTCATCTGTTATAATAAATAAATAAATATTGATATTAGAAAGAAAAAATGGCAAGCTCCTTCTCTGTAATGTATATTCATTGTTGAAAAATAAATAAAGATTTTATATTTTGTATTAATACTTATATTTTGTATTATTATTTGCATATTAATTATCCAATATACAAGAGCATAAAATTTTTTTAGACGGTCTGGTCCTATTCGATGTACAAGATGTCAGATAAATTATCATCGAAATCTGACCAGCTAATATACCTCAAGTCAACCGATATGTTGGTGGGCTGGTTTTTTCAATCTCTGAAGACAGTGAAGTTAATGTGTGATCTTCTATCCATCATGCCCAATAGATAGACTATATATCAAAATTTGGAAATACATCAATGGTGAAGAAACTCTTCGCTATGGGCAAGATTGACAAATTTTGAAAAAGAGATGCTAATATTTTACCCATGTAAGAATAAGAACAAAGAATCTATTCGAGTACCAAAAATAGTAGAGTTGTACATCTAAAAGAATAATAGGGGTTTGGCAGCTTCGCTATTATATAAGTTCCCTCATTCGATTCAAAATCTTTATCTTGTGGCTCACATGACTTGCCTCCAGTCCTTACGCATAGATTTTTATATTCTGACATTATACCTGTGCACTGCGT
>NC_060959.1:9158906-9196406 GCF_910589235.1 Vespa crabro
GAATAGCGTGATTTCATTTGAAATTCTTTCGATAATTAAAACTTGTTATTACTCGTTTCCAATTTTTAATATCCCTTCTGCTCTTCTATTCATTAATTCCCAGTAGATGCCCTTAAACCTTGCCTGGTGATTCAGAAATTAGGTCACCTTCTTATTCGAGTGCTTCGCGAGGAAATATCCGATAACTTTAAATCTTTCCTTGGGTTTGGCGACCGACCGTGTTCGAAGTTCACTTTTTTCTTTCTTCTTCTTCTACTTCTTTTTTTTTTTCTTTTTTTTTTCTTTTTTTCTTTTTCTTTTCTTTCCTTAATTATTTTCTATTTTTTTCGTCCTACCTTTATTTTATTTATTTATTATTATTGTTATTATTATTATTTCTTCTCTTTTTTTTTTCTTTTTTTCGTTCATCCTCGATTCCGTTCTTGGTTCATCGAATTTTTATTTTTATACTAATACATCGGTATCTATGTGTGTTTATATAGATACCCGTTATTTCTAACCTTTCGTTAAGTACAAATAATGCGATAGGACGTGATAAAGTTTAAAGAAAAGGATTAAAGCTTTTCCCTGGGAACGTGCAAATTGTAAAACGTGGAAAGAAGTAAAAAAGAAAGAGAGAAAGAGAGAGAGAGAGAGAGAAAGAGAGAGAGAGAGTAATATGGTAAAGAAGAAAAGATAAAAGCAGGAAAATCTCTTGGCTACGTCGCCAGTAGTGGATGCCTCATTAAAGCGCTCGTGCTAGATCCAACGGATATAAACTTATTATCTTCGGTTACGAATCTCTACATCCTGAACGCGGATTTTAGCCATTGTTATGTACTAATGATTCAAGTGCATGATCGACGATATTGCGACTTATCATTAAAGAGTATCTCACTTTACCTATAAATAAATATATAATACATATATAGGTACTTATGTACATACAATCTGTACATATATTATATATATATATATATATATATATATATATATATATATATATATACTATCTGAAAAATCATCTCCTATTTCGTTCTATCTCGAAAATCAGCTTACAATATCCCGATAAGTTGTCCTCGTTAATTAAACTAAAGCCGCGTCGTGCTAAATTGGTCATTATCAGACCTACGAAGTTTTACGTAAGTCCTAACTATAGTTAGACTAATATTACTATATACTAAATACCTTTAGGTATATATATACCCTCAGGTATATACATATATATATATATATATATATATATATATATATATACATACACACATACAAACACATATGCAGATATAACACCGAGCAAAGACTTTATTACTATATAGAGCTCGACGATACAGATTTCAAAGATTTAATAAAATACAACTTGTTGTTCTTGAGCAGAAACTTTGAAACGCATTTTCTCGAAAATTATTGACTCGAAATTTGTAAAAAAAGCAATGAAAAAAATAACACCATTCTATGGAAAATAAAATGTCCTTTCTAATGATATACATCATTTGATTCCTCCTGTCATTTAAAATTTTTATGGATGGTCGTCAACTCCCTTAAGGGAGTAGACTAAAGTGAGTGAATTTATGAGAAGGACCAGTCTTCCTTTTGAAAATAAAATTGACCCGTCTCGAAAATAATTCGACAAAATCACTAGATTTTATAATAATCCTAGCGAATATTTTTCGCTTGGGGATATACTAATATATATATATATACACATACACATGTGTATGAGCTCAGAAAAAATAAAATAATAGTCCTATGTTCGCGAGAAGATAGATCCAACAGTTTTGTTTTATTAACTTTTTTTTTTTTTTCCATACTCTTCTTTCCTTTTTTATGTGTTTACTTTCTAAACACATTTTTATATCTTTCTCCATGTTTTCCATCCTTGCTTTTGTTGTTTTTGCAATTGTTATTGTTGTTGTTGTTGTTGTTGTGTTCTCGTCGTCGTCGTTGTTGTTGTTGTAAGGAATATAGATAGATAGATAGAAGCGCATTCTCGCGTTGGATTTCGTGACCGTTTTTGAAGCGAATTTCGAGTTTTCGATGGATTAGGATTCCAGTAGGTTATATCGATTTTCCATTGAAATGGTTTGAGCTATCCGATTTATATCAGATTTATTCTATAGAGTGAATTGGTGTGAGCGACGTGGTATCGAAAAAAGTACTGATATCTAACGAAAGGAATAACGAAAAAGAAAAGAAAAGGAAGGGGGCCCGGAGAGGAAAAAAAAAAAGAAACGAGATAAAAGAGAAAAGAAATTTCTAATAGAAATTTATTGCGGAATGAAACATTTTTAATTTTCAATCGTTAGATTCGAGAAAATCGATCTTATATTTTTCAACGTGATATACATACGCTCGTCATATTAGACAAATCTTCCATGTTGTATATTTGCGAATATAATTATCGACATAAATTAAATCTATGTATATCGCGATTATTCTTTTGTGTTTACGATTAACGTTTATGGAAATGTGAATTTGTCAATCGGAATCGAGAGTATTGAAATTTTCTAAAACGTCATTTAATATATATAAAATTTACTGTCTATTTAACGAGAAGATCCAAAGGAAAAATTATTGATAATGGAATAAAAAGTAAAAAAAAAAAAAAAAAAGAAAAGAAAATAGAAAAAAAAAACAAAAAAAAAAGAAAGGACAAAATGAAAGAAAACGTCGAAGCATTTTAAGGCATTAATCGTGGAAAATCTTCGTTTATAGGGGAGCGGGACGGGGGACGGGGGGCGGGGGCGGGGGCGGGGGCGGGGGAACAAAAAAGAATGAAAAAGAAAAAAAGAAAAAGACAACGAACAAAATCCCACCCCCCTTTAATTTCGTCCGTCTCTCCGTTCTTTATTTTCTTCTTCTTCTTCTCATTCACTTTCCTCGGGAGGCCGCGAAGAAATGTTTTTTTGCTCGCCATTAGATGTCAATCGTGCGTGAAATAATTTTCTCAAGTATTCCGTGGCTTTACCCTTCAATCTTTTCTCTCAATGAAAAACTTAACTTTCTTTATGTCCTACGTTCTTTCAACTTATCTATATACTTCTTTCTCTCTTTCTCTGATTCAGTCTTTTCTATTTTCGCAAGTACATTTCAAGATGCATTAGACACAAGATGTACGTGATTTTAAAATATGATTTGTGTTATCATCGAATATGGATATATTATAGAGGATTGACATACATACATAGATGGATATCGACTAGTAACATTTACATATATACATATATACATATATATATATATATATATATATATATGTGCTATATATGTGCTATATATGTATATATATATATGTGCTACGTGTTAATAGATATATCTTGTCTTCTCCCAACTTAGTCTTCCACCCTTTCTCCGCAATATACGTATATAATATTATCACAAGAATGTATTTATATGATTTCGAATAGCATTACTTACAAGTTTCGATAGTATATTCCCTAATATCATTCTCGTTTGTCACTAGCATTTATCGTATTTCATAAGTAACTACTAATCGATATTGGAACATTTCGATGTATATATATATATATATATATATAGTATATATAATATATATAGGTATATATGTATTCGACAAACCAAATAAATTTTATAATCGAAAAGATCTCTACGATATTATTGATGTATTTTATTTGAAAGATCAGACGGTTTCTACTTATAGTGAAAAATTCTTTAACGAGTTTTACCACTCTTAAAGGTAATATAAAAAATATATGGAGTAAATGCTTAAAGTAATATATATATATATATATATATATATATATATATATATTTGTAGATAAAGATAGGAAATCTCTTAATTCTTGACAAGTTCACTTTTTATTTAACCAAAGTGCATTCGATTCGTTCATCCTTTTTCATCTACTACTACTATTATCACTACTACTACTACTACTACTACTACTACTACTACTACTACTACTACTACTACTACTACTATTACGATTTACCGTACGATAGATTTCAACATCGATTGACTGCTCAAAGTGACGAGAAATGTTACGAGATCTCAACGGGGAATCAAATTTCTCAACTCTACAATACCATCGTACAAGATCATATAGTTAAGTGAATAGGTGTTACATGTCAATAGCTAAGTAACACCGAACTGTCTTGTCTTTTTTTATTACGAATTTATCACGAAAACTTTTTTATCTTGGGAAGCGTAAAAAAGAAAAATAAAAAAAAAAGAAAAGAAAGAAAGAAAGAAAGAAAGAAGAGATAAGCTAAGGCGAAATATTTAAGAAAATAAAGACTACGTGAGAGTGTTGTTTATTTTAAAAAACAACAACGATGACGACGACAACGACAACGACGACGACGACGACGACGATGATGATGATGATGATAATGATGATGAGAAATAAAAAGAAAAAGAAAATTATCTATCTAACAAAATTTATGTAACAAAAAAGAGAACAAAAAAAAAATTAGACAACTTAGGGAATTTAAAGGACTTAAAAGCATAAAGAGGACGCAAAAAAATAGGGGGAGGAGGGAAACAACCGAACAAAAACAAAAACAAAAATAAAAATAAAAATAAAAATAATAATAATAATAATAATAATAATAATAATAATAATAAATATAAGAAGTATGTAGAGATAAAGGTATGAAAAAGATAAAGATAAAGATATGAAAGAACATAGTATTCGTAAAATTTAAAGCGGCTTCTATGTTTTTAAATAAAATAAAAAGAACATCATACAAACATATTTAATTCCTTCCATATTTAATTTCCTACTCCTTTGCTCTTCCAATATCTCTCTTTATGATTTTCTTTGATAGTGCATACGCGTTTTCACGTATTTACTCTCTCTCTCTCTCTCTCTCTCTCTCTATCAAATTCTTTTTTTCTTTTCTTCTCACGAGTGCTGCATCTTCCTCTGTTATCGGTCACAGCATTCTTTGTGCATAAAGTACACGCATACATCCGAGCTTGATATTTACTTGTATAGGGCGATTGAGTGTACTTGAATGCATATATATATAATATATATATATATATATATATATATACATATGCATATACACACACACACACACACATACACTGAAGATCGCTGCAAACTGGGTGGGGCGGTTGCGCCTGCGTCACGTATCTACCACCGAGAGATATAGCCAGGAGCGTGTGTCTCTTGGGTTATCCTTAAAATATCCTGCCTATCCCCATTAGCACGAAATTCGAATCGCCGCTGAGGAAAGCTCGTCATTAATCTTTGCTTCCTCCCTCGTTTCTCATAGCATTTCTCTCTCTCTCTCTCTCTCTCTCTCTCTCTTTCTCTCTCTCTCTCTCTCGTGTCGTTTATGTATGTTCCCTGCGTAGTCTTCCTTTTCACACGTTACCGTCATTCCATATCCACTAGACAAGCCAATGATCGTCCTTCGTCCTGAAAAGTCACCATTTCACAGACCAGTCTCGTCCACTTTCTTTCTTTTACTTTTTTCTTTCTTTCTTTCTTTCCTTCCTTCCTTCATTCCTTCTTTCTTTCTTTCTTTCTTTCTTTCTTTCTTTCTTTCTACGCTCATCGAGCTTTATCTCGTTCTTCGACTATCCGACCGACCAGGAAAGGCGACGAAAGAGCAGTCTCGAGAGGGAAAAAGGGAAGAAACGAGTTTCGGAAGAGAGCTGAATTCGAAGCTAAAAAGAAAGAGTAAGATATATATATATATATATATATATATATACATTTAGAGAGAGAGAGAGAGAGAGAAAGAAGGGACCGAAGGTTGGTTGGTGGAAATGAAAGGTAGGGTACCGAGAGAACGCTCGTGTACGACCTGAAACACGGGCCAGTAATTTCAGGAAATTTAACGCGCTTTGTCGCGGGTAATTGCAGGCAACTCTGCCCTACCTGTACGAGACTTTTTTTCACTCTCTTTATTCGTACTACCGTATCCTTCCATCGCTCTCTTTCTCACTCTTTCTATCTCTCTCTTTCTCGCTCTCCCTTTCTTTTTTTCGTATAACGTCAAAAAGAGAGGATAAAACGAATGAAAAAGTAAGATATATGTATATAGTACCTGCGGCTGAATTGCGTCGATATAGTGAAATTCGACTTTTCTTGAATAGTAACATTGGGCGAATTTGAAACAGTCGGTATTACTTCTGGAATCTAGTAAAGAAGGAACGTGAAACGGCTAAATCTCGCGTCGTTCCTAAATCTTTCATGGAAAAAGCTGTGGGATAAGCCGGTAGCCGATGTTCTCTTTCTGTCTCTCTCTTTCTCTCTCTCTCTCTCTCTCTCTCTCTCTCTCTCTCTCTCATTCTCTACGCGGAAAAGTTGAAAGAACAAGCGCACTTCGTTTTCGCGTTTTTCTTTTTCTCCTTTCCCTTTTTTTTTCTATTCCTTTTTTTGAATCCAAAAGCTTCTTTTCTGATACCAGAATGTCGTCAACGTCATAAGAAAACTGTCTCTTAAGGTTAGCTATGCATGTAACTAAAGAGTTCTGATGTTCTGAATCGTTGCCGGATGAAATGAAAAAAAAATTAGAAAAAGGATAGGGAGAAATAAAAGGTAAAGATGCAAGTTAGAGGAACGTTAATTATATAAATAACGTGTATATATATATATATATATATAATATATAGGGCGTGACTTTATGTACCTATCGCTTTTGTATACAAAATTATTTTTCAAAGAAAATTTCGTACATGCCGTTCAAAGAAGCGAGTAATAACGACACAAGGAAAGAAAATTTTCCGCCAAGCTTTACTTTTCTCCAATGACTTTTTTTTTCACATATTCTACGTAAGCAATCGAGATACCCGAGCAGTTTCTATTTAAAGATCTCTATTTATACGTGCACTTAACATTAACATATAATATTAAAAGTGTAAGAAGAATTTCTCTAAAAAAAAGTCATTTGAAAAGACTTGTATCACGTAGAAGACGCTGAAGAAATGTGTATATATATATATATTTTTTTTTTTTCCTTATTAAATTTAATTTACTTATTAAATTGACTTAGACATTTCACAAGCGCCCATATATAAAATTGTTATTGTATTATTATTATGTATAAATATATATATATATATATATATATATATATATATATATATGTGGGAGAAAGAGAAAGAAAGAACAAAATACATAAAATATTTGATTTTGATGTTATATTAAAAAATTAATAATTATCTATTATGGCTAATGGAAGGAAATAGAATACCATCAAATTGATATCTACATATACGTATGTCGATAACAAAAACAAAATTTAATAGGAAGATAAGCAGATAAACAGATAAGTTATTCAATTTGAATTAGCCTTAGGTAAGTTCGCGAGATAGATCATGAGACATGAAATAACAAGAACAAGAGGATTTAGCATAAACTTACGAAATTATATATTATCACAAATCTGGTATTGAATTTAGAACGACGAAAAAGAGCTAAAGAGCTAGAGAGAGAGAGAGAGAGAGAGAGAGAGAGAGAGAGAGAGAAAGAGAGAGAGAGAGAGATCGTTCTCTTTTACTTTAAAGAAGATGATGTTCCCAAATGATCCAGAGAGCAACGTGTCACTATCTGCCTTTTCTCAGCGCCTTTTTGTTTTAATTTCGTAAAGGTACAGAAGGCCAGCCGGTAGTAGAGCAGCGCACGGACACACCATCGCCATGCTCAATTCTCCCTTCTTACTCTCAGAATACCTCCCACCTATTCTCTCTCTTTCTCTCTTACTCTCTCACTCTCTCTCTCTCTTTTTCTCTTTCTTTTCTATCTCTGCTTCCTTTACTTTCCTCAGCATCCTTAGCCTCGTGGGAGTCGCGCGAAATCTACCACCGTGGTTTTCAGCAGTGTGGATACTATATGAGAGAAAAAGACAGAGAGAGAGAGAGAGAGAGAGAGAGAGAGAGAGAGAGAGAGAGAGAGAGAGAGAGAGAGCGAGAAAATGAGAGAGAGAAAGAGAGAGAGAGAAAGAGAGCAAGACACATACACACACATATATATATGTCTACTATATGCCCTCTCTCCTCATCTTCTCCTCCCACATCTTCCCTCTCTCTCTTTCCTCTCGGTTGCCTCCACTATGTTTATCCCTGCCCCTCCACAGATTCTCTCTCTCTCTCTCTCTCTCTCTCTCTCTCTCTCTCTCTCTCACTCACTCACTCACTCCCTCTACTTTTCCCTCTCTCTGTCTCTCTCTCTCTCTCTCTTGTCTCCTTCTCTATTCCTCCCTCCTCCGTAGCTACCCCTCCGACGGAGTAAAGGGCTGAGCCGGCCAGTGCAATTCAGATCGGCGTCGAACACGCGCGCGCTTCTACGTTCCTCTCTCGCACGTCCGTTTCTCCGCGCTCGATTTATCTTTTTCCTTTCTTCCTTCCTTTCTCTCTCTCTCTCTTCTCTCCTCTCCTCTCCTCTCCTCTCCTCTCTTTCTCTTTATCTCTCGATCTTAGTTCCTTCCTTATTCTTCTCCCTCATTCTCTCTCTTTATATATATATTTATATATACATATATATATATATATACTTTCCTCTCTCTTTTTCTCTTTTTCTCTCACATTCTTTCCTTTTTCTTCTATTCATTTCTCTCTTTCTCTCTCTTTCTCTTTCTCTTTCTCCCCTTTTATCCTTCTCTCCTTCCCACTGTCATTAACACTATCTCCCAATTATTTTTATTTTTCGGCGATCGGTAATATATTTCCCCTTTTTTTCTCTCTCTCTCTCCTCCTCCTTTTCCTCCTTCTCCTCCTTTCTCTCGTTCTCCTTTCTCCCCTCCCCTTTCTCCCTGCCTCCCTTCCTCCCTCAATCTCCTTTCCCTATAGTTTGAGATATGACATCGAAACTTTAGTAAGATATAGTGAAAGAAAGTAAAACAAAAAGAAGACGTACAAGAAGAAGAAGAAGAGGAGGAAGAAGAAGAGGAGGAAGAAGAAGAGGAAGAAGAAATAGAAAGAAGGAATAGAAATAAGAAGAAGAAGTGAAAAGAAGAAGAAAAATCATTGAAAGCTCTACGAAGAAGAAAATAATATAAGGAGGCCACCGAAGAAAAGTGAGAAAGGGACAGAGAACGACAGGCAGACAGAGACAGAGAGAGAGAGAGAGAGAGAGAGAGAGAGAGAGAGAGAGAGAGAGAGAGAGAGAGAGAGGGAGAGAGAGAGAGAGAGAAAGAGAGTGAGAAAGTGCGAGAAGAAATTTGAGGGATGTTAAACTCCATCGGCTTGGATACGAAGAATAGATCGTGCGACGTTGACGTCCGATACGAACGATCGCTGCCATCATCGGCAATGACGTCCTTGAGAGAGAGACGCTGACTATCTCTAACGCAATACAACGAGGAATAGGGTGAAAGAGAGACATAGTGAATCAGAGAGAGAGAGAGAGAGAGAGAGAGAGAGAGAGAGAGAGAGAGAGAGAGAGAGAGAGAGAGAGAGAGAGAGGGAGGAAGAGTGAAAGAGAGGGAGGAAAATAGAAGGATAGAGGAAGAAGGAAGGAGAAACTGAGTGGGAAAAAAACGTGCACGTAAGTGACAGCTCGTCGATTGGTCGGTCCGTCGTTTACACATCCCTCAAAAGGGCGAATACATACGAAATATATTAAAACAACATTGTTCGTATTATTAAAATTATCACTATCCAATCTCGTCTCTAATTTAATTGATTTCTTTTTTATTCTTTCTTTTATTTTCTTCTCCCTTTTTTGTTTTCCTTTTTTTTTTTTATTCCTTCCTTCTTTCCTCTCTCTCTTTCACTCTTTTTTTCGATCCCATTTCTTCTATCTGTACCACCTCTTCTTCTTCTTCTTCAGTTTTCCTTTTTCATCAAACTAATCCGATATTCTTCTCAGTCAGTCAGTCTCTACCATCGTTACAAACTTCGTTGTCCCTTCTTATAGATCTGCAGTTAGTTTTCTCTGCCATCTATCTCGTTTAAGTAACTTTTAAATTCTATTATTCTAACTTCTTTTATTTCTTTGTCCCTCTCTTTCTTTCACCCTCTCTCTCTCTCTCTCTCTTTTTTTCTATTTCTTTCGCTCTCTCTCTTTCTCTATCTCTTTTTCTCGATTTCTGTCTCTCTCTCTCTTTCTATTTCCCTCTCTCTCTCTCTCTCTCTCTCTATTTCTCTCTCTCTCTTTCTCTCTTTCTCTCTCTCTCTCTCATTTGAAAGACGTCCCGCAAAGTAACCCTTTAAATCGAGCGTTCAACTACGGGCGTGAACTCGACGAATAACGTTTCGATCTTAAAAGCTCGAATATATATCATCGAGTGAAATTTTACGACCGTCCCACTGACTTATTCGTACGTTAATTAACGTGGTAGAAAATCCTATTTCCACATTCTCGCGATGGATAAATTATATCATTCTTTATACGTATATGTACGTATATATATATATATATATATATATATATATATATATATATATATATATATGTATGTATTTATAATTTTTGATAATAATTTTGTATTGAAATTTTATATGCACTGATATGCGCTTTTATTTATTTATCTTTTCCTTTTTCTTCCTCTTTTTTTTTTTCCAAACGTCAAAAATAATAAACGCGAGCATGAATGCAGACTCGTCAAAATCAAATTTCCCGACGTGTTTAATTTACATATTAATCACATGAAATAATATATATCTCTATCCCGTAATTTGTTTATTAATATCATGATATGTGGGATAATTAAACTTTATATGTATTCAATTATAGACACAATTATGATTTAATCATGATTGTTATTTTAGCATGAACGATTAAGGGGTATATCACGAAGGTTTTCGATAAAGTCGAGAGAGAGAGAGAGAGACAGACAGAGAGGAGAGAGAGAGAGAGAGAGAGAGAGAGAGAGGGAGAGAGAGAGAGAGAGAGAATTCTTTTTCTTTTTTTTTTTTTTTTGCTTTTTTTTAGGCTAATCACAATGGTCAATTTGTTAACTTATCATCAACTTATGTATCGCGTGAGATACTTAACGTGGTCGTGTATCCGTTGTCTTGTTGTAGAGAGAGAAAAAAGAGAAAAAATAAGAAAAGAAAAGGAAACAAAAAGAAATTTACGTTGGTCGATTGACTTTTTCGTAACTCGTCGAGCGTAATATTTTTCTGACACTTTTTCTTCTTCTTTCTATCGTATAACCATCTAATTGATTGTCCCATATAAAACGTGAAAATCTCAATGAAGAGAAACCCGCGATTGCGAGGAATTCGCGCTCGAACGAATTTCTCCGCCACAGAATTGACGTAGGTCGTTATTAACGCTAGAAGCAAATTTTCAATTACGGAGGGTATCCTCGTTATCTTGAGTAAATCTCGTGCAAGCGGTTAATGAAGAGGCTAATTTTCATCGCGTTATGCACAAAATGTTTTCATACGATACGAATGCAACCTTAGTAGGTAATCCGATCTTATTAATTATGAATAGAAGGATTTTCAAGTACTTATTGAAATTTGTTTACTTTCTTTCTTTTTTCTATACTTTCCTTTTTTTTTTCTTTTTTCTTTTTTTTTTTCTTTTTTTTTTATCAACGTTCAGACGAAATACAGCTTTTAATTTTTTTTTTTTTCTTTTCTTCCCCTATCCACTGTTCACTTTGTGTGCATTCGTCGACGAAAATGAAGTGTAAGATTATATATATATGTGTGTGTGTGTGTGTGTGTGTCTACTTAACATCATTTTAGAAACGAGTACGCGTACTGATTTCAAGATACATGTCTCAAAAGTCTTTATCTATTTTGACGTACCATTCGGATGGTTTATATAGGAGAAGAAAAAGAATATTCTACATCGACTTTAATGATACAATTCATTTATTTCCCGTGGAAATTGATCAAATTGAATGTGTCAAATTTAATTAAGAAAATCGTATTAAGCGATCATAACGACAATTCATTCGTCGACGCGTATGTCAAAATTTTAATCGACATAAACTTTCGGATTTATAATATAAGCGTTTATGATAATGATAGCTAGTGAACAAATAAACAAATAGAATTAATTTCTTTACGGTGAACTTGCTTTGAAATAAATAGACATATATATATATATATATATTTTGTCCTCAATTCGTTTTTCTTAAAATTCCAATTAATTATCCGATAATGACTTTTAAGACAACCTATATATATATATAACGTCGTATTCGAACAAAAACTTCTATTATTAGAAAAATTATCCTAATTATTATGTTGATAAGGGAGAAATCTGTGATAAGGGTTGAGTAAACAGCTTCATTAGAGCTGTGTCATTTTTCCAATGCAAAATACTATTACAAATCTTTTTTAACATTTTCGATCCGTTCGTTAGTTTCTGCCTCCTTAAAAAGAGACCTTTCTTCACTTCGCTCTATTACCTCGGGGGAAATAAGAAGAGAAAGTAAAAGGAAAAAGAAGAAAAAAAAAAAAAAAAAAAGAAAAAAGAAAGGAAAAGGAAAGGAAAGGAAAGAAAAAGGAAGAAAAATTGAGAAAGGGGGAAGTGGTCGATCGTGAAGGCAATTAGAAATTAGGTCGTTATAGAAAGATCACCGAAGAAGATGGTGGTCGTTCTCTTAGGGAACTAATAAATCTGGGCGTTTACTTATATCAATTCAATCTATCGATCTTTCCTTTGGAATTGAATCTCGTTCTCGAAAATGTACTGAATGATCGCTTTAATCGTAATTTGTTTGCAAATGCGTTCTCCAGTTGGACCACCGACCTATGTCCGTGCGTAGACACACACACGCACATGTATATATATATATATATATATATATATATATATATATATATATATATATATATATAAATGTACATGAAACAATAATACTAGAGAATACGCAATACGATCAATACGAGAATTCATTGTAGTTAAAGGTAATTAAATTAATCAATTTTCACGAAAATATTTAAAATAATCTTCATTAGTTAATTACGTGATAATTATAACAGATCAATTAATTTATTAATTTATTACTACGTAAAGTGAAATATAAAAGAGAGAGAGAGAGAGAGAGAGAGAGAGAGAGGGAGAGAGAAAAGAAAAAAAAAATAAGAAAAGATCTCGTTAACGGGTTAACCTCGTTAGTTTTGGTTTCGAATGTACGTGCCAAAAATGACGAATGAATGCGGTGCTCGGTAGGTTTAAAGAAAAAGAAAGAAAAAAAGAAAGAAAGAAAGAAAAAAAAGGGAAGAGAAAAAAGAAAACATTCAATTCTCTTGGTACTTTCCACTTTACGTTTCGTTTTTTTCTATAGCGCGAGAAATTTGTTTCCCCATTTTCTTTTTTATATGTTTTTTCTTTCATTTTTTTCCTTTTTCTTTTTTGTTTTTTTTTTTTTTTTTTTTTTATACATGTCTCGTCTTGATCGAAACAAAAGGAAACGTTAACATTTCAACAATATCATTTCTATTTCTAAGTATAGCCGTAGCTTATCTGTAGATACTATATTACAAATCATCAATATGCAATCATCGATACGATTATTTATTATAATATATATTAGTACTTAAATATATAGATCAACGAGCATATAGTATTATATATTTATATATATATATATATATCTACGTTATACGAAGTAATAGAAATTTTTTTTTATCTTTAATTACTATAACGGCTTAAAAAAGTGATTTCGCATTGGATGACGCTTTCGATCATACGGGATTACAGAAATTGCTCCTTCTCTCTCCTATTGGATTTTCCATCGTCTCTGACCATCCCCAGTTTCCCCTTTAATCCCTCTCGTTCCCGCTTCTCGTTCACCAGCCCATCCAACTTTTTCTTTTGCTCGTCGTTCGTTCTTAAAGGACTGTCGCGTTGAAACTGAACGTTTTGCCAGTTAGATGGATCACGGATGCCGGTTAGATGATCGCATCCTTTCTCGCTTCTGTTTCTTCTTCTTTTCTCTTCGACTATGATCAATAACGTTCCTCGTAATGATGGAAGACGTATCATCAAAAATATATCTGTCGGTGATCCGTTTGAGAAGATATAAAGAATTAGAAAAAGCATAATAACCGGACGGACAAATCGGAAAGGGAAAAAAGAGAAAGAAAAAGTAGGACGAGAAAAACGCTCTCAAAAAAAAAAAAAAGGAAAAGAAAAGAAAAGAAAAAAAGAAAAATAAAAAACCAAAGAAGATCCTTATCGAGATTATTGCGCACCCTCTTCTCTCCTCGTTGCGTATTTTTATTTTAGTTTTAATTCTTTTTCCTCTCTCATCCCCTTCTCCCTCCCTCCTCCCACCCCCATTACTCTTAACCTATCCTAACCACATCCCCACTCTCCCTATTATTCATCGATGCTTGTCCACTAATGTTGACATATTTTGACGAGCTCGTAGAATCGCAACGAACGAACATTTTTTTCGTTACGAGAGGTTATATCATTTCCCGTGACGCTATTAGTCTCGACCGCGTAACAAGGAAATAGCGTGGGTTTTTCTGACAAGCGTTAAATTACAACCCTCTCGAAGCTAGCCGGGGTATGTTGCCAGGCGAACGAACTCATTCCCGTTGCGATTTATAACGGGGAGTGGACTGTCAAAAAAGAATAAAAAAAAAAAAAAAAAAAAAAAAAAAAAAAAAAAAAATAAAAAAAAAAATAAAAAAAAAGAAAGGCAAAAGGAAAAAAAAGAGAGAAGAAAAAATTTTGTCCCGTTCGAAAGGACAGGCGACCTCTTTGATAGGATCAATTATGAAATCGTCTTTTTTTCCTGTTGTTGTTGTTGTTGTTGTTGTTGTGTTGTTTTGTTCCTGTTGCTGTCATTATTGTCGTCGTCGTTTTGTTTTTCTTTCCGTCGAAAAATAAAAAGACAAACGGAATATCGCACGAACGTTGAAAATTTCGAATATCGAATAAAAAGGAAAAAAGTAAAAAAGAGTAAAAATTTCAAAGAATAAAGAACGCGAATTCGAGCAAGGAATATTTGATTTTCGATTAAACGATTTCTTTCGAAAATAGAATAAACAAAAATTTCGACTATGTTACCGAGATTATGCGCATACCCTAGATACCTAACTGTCTAACTCAAATCAATATGGGCCGCATAATGAAGCCGATGTAATGTGAACGAATATTGACCATCGTTCGACGAATAATACCCGATTGATTACATTCTCATGTATGTACGTTGTTCGATCCTTCGAACTTCCGCGCAGTTGATTTCCCGTGTCGCGCGGAATATTCGTGCGATGTTCCGGAACATAGACACAATCGAGTTCCTCCTGAATGAATCTGAGCGTTCGTTCGTTTAATTGGTCAAATTTAGCGTTAAGAATGGAAACGTTTATGTGGATGCAATTGTAATGGGAATAAGATAAATAACGGATATTTATTCGCCAATAAAAAGTTTCAATAATTAAATATTTATATATATATATATATATATATATATATATATATATATATATATATATATGTATGTAGGTATGTCTATAGAAAAATGTAAAAACTTCGTTATACGAAATGCTGCTCTACTCAAATATACCTATCTACTTCTACATTGAGCAATACTATTGCTAAGAAAAATATTTAAACTGGAAAAAGTATGCCAAGTATTACAATAGAGAGAAAGAGAAAGAGAATGAGAGAGAGAGAGAGAGAGAGAGAGAGTGTGAGAGAGAGACATTGATAGAAAAGTAAAAAAATAAACAAATAAATTTCCCTGAAACCGATTACATTAGAGAATCTATTTATAAATTAATTAGAAATAAATCAGAAGGGAGAAACTTTGTTGATAATGATAAAGTAAATGAGAAATAACTTTTGAAACTGACGTACAATCGGTAAAATTTTAAGAAAGAAAATACGTTGTAAGAAATATCGAGCTAAATAGAGAAAGAGAGAGGGAGAGAGAGAGAGAGAGAGAGTGTGTAGAAAGATATATATATATATATATATATATATATATATAAAGTCAAGAAAACAATGTAATATCAAAAGATAATGATCAATCACCTTGAATAATTGATACAGAAGCATAGGTTAAATCGATCTAGGTAAAGGATTATCGGGTCCTTTAATCGGCATGGCTGATGCTGCAATGCGATTTAGTATAGCGACTTGCGCCGTACACGAGAGTGGGAACTTAATTACCAGATACGGATGCCAAATCCTGGCCGAACGATTCGTAACGTGGAGAATAGTAAACGTATACATATGTATTTACCTACATATGTATATATGTATGTATGTATGTATGTATGTATGTATGTATGTATGTATGTATGTATGTATGTATCTATGTATGTATGTATGTGTAGGCATTGCCGTCACTGGTTTCTACATTATTCAGAAGCCAACTGTATATTTCTCCTTACATAATATAACGGTTGTCTCTTTTTCTTCTTCGTCTTCATCTTCGTCCTCGTCTTCGTCTTCGTCTTCGTCTTCATCTTCTTCTTCTTCGTCTTTCTTCTCTTTTCGTGAAAAAGAAAAAAACACCCCTTCGTGATCTTTCTCCGCCAGGAAGGGTGCCGACAATATAAACCCCTTAAATGAGTGAGGATACTTTTCTTCAATAACGTTCTAAGAAGAACATGGAGGAGTTTTCTTCAAGTTCTCTCTCTTTTTTTTTTACTTTTCTCTCTCTCTCTCTCTCTATCTATCTATCTATCTATCTATCTATCTCTCTCAATAAAGTCGATGTAATTTGCTGGGGCAAATAATGACGATCTAATGATTATACATGCGTTATAAGTCATTTGATATATTGAAATATATAATATTTTTTCTCATCTCTTTCAAAAATAATATTACAATATGATATAATATAATTGATAATATAAATGATACTATTGAAATAAATTTGCATTAAAGAATTATTTTTTAAGGAAGTAAATAATACTTGAAAAAAAAAATATATATAAATATGTATATGTATATATAATATATATATATATATATATATATATATATATATATATATATATAATTTAGATCACTTTCATAATCATCAGATCAAATATTTTCTACTAATATAACGATTAGTATTCATTAAATTTCTGTTGTTCTTTCGTTCAATCTTTTTCTTTGACATCGATATAACGTATGAGTTAAAAGATTTCTCTTTCAAAAATAATATTACAACTTTTTACAACTTATTCGTAATATTTAATTATTTATACATCGTATATATTTTGTCCTATAATATATCTATCTCTGTTTACTTATAAATTATTTTTCTTTCATTTCTCATTATTATTCGCCTTTAGACATTATCGTGTCACAGTTAATGGAAACAAATTGTCTTTTCTTTTTCTTTCATTCTTCTTCAACTATATACACTTTCAACAAAACTTCAACTTCACAAACTCTTTATGTTCATTTCTATTCGATATAACTCGAATTAGTTCGAACGATTTTAACGTTTTTATAATACGAACAATCTCATCTGGCCTTTACCAATTCTATCTTTCGATTATAACACGTTTGACCCAGAAAATTCTTTTCCCTTATATATATATATATATATATATATATATATATATATATATATATATATATATACCTTATCTGTATCTCTTTTTTTTTCTCTTTCTTTTCTATCTCTCTCTCTCTCTGTCTCTTTCTATATATATTAAATTTGAGTTGGACTATACAATAGACAAGTTTATAATATTTATCTTTAATAGAAATTCAATATTCCTATACGAAACGATATCGAAGGTCGTTTAATTCGCGCCAGTACGTTAGCCGCAGAGACCGGAAATAATAGCGAAAACGATTTCGCTAACGTTCCGAGTCGACGCGTTCTCGTATCTCGTCATAGTGCCGAGTTTAACGTTGAGTTTAACAACTAACACACCTGCGTGTTACACAACGATTACACTCAGAGAGTGGACTCTGAACTTTCATGATGGGGTTAACAACCTCCATTTAGTTTTCTCCTTCTTGTCATTGTCTTTTTCTTGCTCGACCGGTGGTACACCGGTGAAACCTACCATGAACCATCGTCATTTATTTTTCCTTTTCATTTTTTTTGTTGTTGTTTTTTTTCTTTTTCTTTCTTTCTTTCTTTCTTTCTTCGTTTCCCGTTTCATTTTCGTTCTTGTTTTTCTTTTTGTTTTCCTCACTTTTTTCCCTTATCGACATTTTTTTTGTTTTTTTTTTTTTTTTTCTTCTTTTTTTGAACTTCTCTCTTCTCTCTTTTTGTTACCTTCCTTCTCTTTATCGTTTTCGTCCATTTTTTTTTCCATTCCACCTTTTTTTCGTATTTACCTTTACGCCCACGTAACTCAGCAAGGAAAACCCTTCAAGCTCGCGATCTCGGTCATTCGTTAAACTTTTCAACTTCCCCTAAACATTTTCGAAAAGCTTAGAACGTGTTCGTCCTTAATAGACGTATATAAGATCTGAGCCTTTGCGATCGAGAGAATGGCGCATTGATGAAGATCTCTGTTATCAGAAGAAGTTAAAATCTACGGGTTTCAACATTGTTACTTATTTGTTCAGACTCCGTCAGACTTCTCTCTTCGGCCATTTCAAATTTAATCTTTTTATTATCTTTTATTTTAATCTTCTATAATTTACAAATGCACAGGCATGCAGGACAATTAAAGATAATCAAAAAATATACGTATCCTTCTTTTATTCTTACTCACGTCTATTATACATTTTGTCCATTCGATTTTCTAAATCGAAAAAAAAAAATATATATATATATATATATATATGTGTGTGTGTGTGTGTGTTCTACGAAGTTTCTAACAATTAAATTAAAAATCGACGATACTCGTTGGAAAAGTGTTTTCTTTTTTCGTTGTTGTTGTTATTGTTATCGTTGTCGTTGTCGTTGTTTATTTGTTCCTAGAAAACTCGTTATCCCTCATTATATAACTAATTAATATTTTTAATTTATGTGTATATGTATTTCTTCTCATTTTTTTTTTCTCTGTTTGTTCATTTGTTTGCTTTTAATACTTCTCCTCTCTTTTTCAACTCTTATAAAATTGATTCATTAAGTTAATAAAATGAAAAAGATAACGAAGTAAACTCGAATATAACAAACTCTCGTTACAGACCGAATATTATTATTAAATGAATAAAGTAATGGAAATGTTAAACGTTAAGTAAATAAATGTTATAACATATTATTTTTACTTACATTTCGTTTTGTTCGTTAGAATAAAAAACATGTATTTAACAGAAAAAGAAATATTACTTATATATCTATACATACATACGTGCACATATACATATTTATATATATATATATATATATATATATATATATATATATATATATATATATATATGAATTGTGTGAATTTTAAACAATGAAAAAAAGATATTTCGTTTTATTCAAAAAGAAGGAGAAAAGGAAAAAGAAAGAAACAAAAAAAGAAAGAAAATGTACATCTTGTCAAATCGTTTGTTAATAATTAGATAAAACGACGTTAACTTAAATTTATCGATCAAATAATAAATACACAATTTAGAAAAAGGAAGATGGATTATTTGACTTCTGGAAGAGAAAAATTCTACCGTTTTAAGAATTCAATGCTCAACAGAAAGTAGAAAGATGGTGCAGTGCAAGCTGTTCCGATTGCCATCCTCTACAATTTCTTTTTCGTTTTGATCAATTCCTTATGAGAAATGGAATATCGATTGACTACGCTCTCACAGTCGTTCAACAGACAGGGTTTATGTTGATAGAATAGATTTTCGCGAACAGCTCGTTACTTTTGTAGAACATTATCTTCCGCTCCAATAACGTGGAGATACTAAAGATATCTACTTTATAAAGGAAGATAACTAACAACTATACGTACTTTTATTATTTTGTATTTTTCTTCATATCTCTCTCTCTCTCACACACACACACTCTCTCTCTCATTCTCTCTCACTCTTTTCTTCTAATAATTTCTTTTTCTCTTTCGCGCGTGACTGTTTAATTATTAATTAGATGAAAATCATGGGGATTAAACTTATCCTCTGGGAATCGTCGTGGAAAAACGTAAATAGAATTTACGAAGTTTTTAACATAAACTCGATTATAAGATAAAGATAAATGTTAGTTGTATCTATAAAAGGACTAAATAAAAGTTAGAGATAGAGTGACATAGATAGAGTGAGAGTGAGAAAGAAAGAAAGAGAGAGAGAGAGAGAGAGAGAGAGAGAGAGGGAGAGAGAAAGAGAGATAAAGATAGATAGATAGATAGAGTACATGAATAATAAGTTAGCTCATCCTATACGAACGTGGTTATTAAACTTTCGCGACGAGTTTATTTTCCCACATTGTTCATGAATATTTATTTTTCTATAACACTCGTTCGCACAAGAATAAAAACTATCATCGGTGTGTTAACAGCGCGCGCACACGCTTTTATGTGCCTCGGTAAATTTTTTTCTATAACACTTTCTAAAACGGTCTAACGATCAATTTAATTTCTTAATTAAATCTTTCAATAAATTTCGATCGGAGCTGTCCTTTTCCTCAAAGCCGGCTTAAACATTTTTTCTCCCTTTGTTTATATATATATATATACACATACACACACACACACACACACACACACACATATATATATACTTGTAAATATTCTTTAAATGAAAGGAAGATAGAAAAGTGCAAAAGGATTCTGATTCAATAAAGAAGGAAGGTGGTTGGGTGAAGGGCGGTTGGTTTGTAGTGATGGGTCGAAAAAGGAAAAAAAAATGAAGAAAAGAAATGGCAGGAGAAAGAATCGGAAAACAAAACTACGTAATAGCGCGTATTCTTGAATTCTTTTCTCTTCGTATATATATATATATATATATATATATATATATATATATACCTATCTATCTATTTTATTTTTAACTTTACATTCATCCGCCGCGTTTCTTCTTTCTTCGCGCTAAGACGAGAAGGAGAAGAGGAGAGTTGGACGCGTTGGAATGAGATGGGGATGGAAATTGTGAAGGAGGGTGGCTGGGATGAAGGGGTAGGGAGGAGGGGGGGGGGAAAGGGAAGCGAGAAAACCCGCAAAAGGTTTTCGAAAAGAAAAGAAACGCAAAGTAAGAAAGAAAGAAAAGAAGGAAAAAACTGAAAAGAGAGAGAGAGAAAAAAAAAAGAAAAGAAAAGAAAATCAACGTAACTGGTTGCGTTGCATTGCATTGCGTTGCATTGCGTTTTGCAATACTTACATACCCTACTTTCCATTTTCATTCTCATTTTTCTTCTTTCCACGAAAGAAAGAAATAAATAGATGGTAGATTGATAGACGTAAATACTTATTCACTAACTTACTTACTTACTTACTTACTTTACATATCTTTGAAGAAATAAATTAATTAAGATATACGTACGGCGAATATCTCTCGTCCCTTCCCACCACTCCCTTGTCCACCCATTCATCCTCCATCCTCTGCAGAGAGAGGCATAGTGATTGAAATTTTGTATCGACGAAGAAAAAAGAAAAAAAAAAGAAAAAAAAAAGAGAAAAAAGGAGAAAAAAAATCATACTTACTCGCTTTAACAACGTTAGGAATCATTTTCATCATTATGTATTCTAAGACAGTCCGTTCGAATTTCAGTTAACGGCGAAGTGTACACGGGGGAAGAGGAATAGAAGGAGAAGGGAAAGGAGAAGAAGAAGGATAGAGAAGGAGGTGGGAAAAGGACGACGACTGTTAGAAACCGTGCAACTCGATAGTCGTCTTGGAATTAAGGAAGACCTTTGGGAATACGCGGATTAAGGATACAGACCACCCAGCTCGAATTCCTCAAAGGAAAGAGGATCGTCCACTGGGGAGAGTTGGTGGTGGTGGTAGTGGTGGTGATTGTGGTAGTAGTAGTAGCAATAGTAGTAGTAGTAGTAATAGTAGTAGTAGTTATTGGAAGGAGAAGTAAGAGAAACAGGAGAAGGAAGTAAAAGGAGAAGGAGAAGAAGAAGAAGAAGAAGAAGAAGAAGGAAGATCCTTGTCAAAGACGAGCTAAACGTGTCCAAGTTGATTCGTTGAAGGTTAACAAACAGGAACGAAATCTTCGATGAGGTTGTTCCCAAGTCTTATTAAGAAACATGTCAATAGCAACTAAGAACTTGTAACGACGAGACCAAAACATAACGGAGATACATTAAGGGACTCGTTATTAACGCCGTGGGCCAAGCAACGAGTCAAATCAAATATATATATATATATATCTTAGAGAGATACACACACACACACACATACAGACACACACACATACATATATACATTCATTCTTTCACTCTCACTCTCTCAATCTGAATCTCTCTATCCTTGTCTCTATCTATCATACTCTCATTCATTCACTTTCCACGTTCCACAATATTTCCTTAACTCGAATAATATCGTACGAAGAAACTTCTTTCTCTCTCTCCTCTCTCTCTCTCTCTCCTCTCTCTCTCTCTCTATCAAAGATATTTTATACCTTTCGAATTTCCTTCGTCGGTTCTCGTTTGCGAAATACCTCCCTGCAAAAGGAGATAGAGAGAAAGCGAAATAGAGAGTGAAATAGAAAGATAGAGATAGATAGACAGATAGATAGAGAGAGAGAGAGAGAGAGAGAGAGAGAGAGAGAGAGAGAGAGAAATTGGACGTGTTTCGATTCGTGAAACTATTTGGAGGAAATAACGGCAACAACAACGACGCACGAGGACTAGGGCGTACGTAGGAAACGCGTTGTATCGCTAACTAAAATGTTTCAACGTTTTCGCGAGTGCACCGATCTCTCTAACAGGGGTTACACCGTTCTTGTTCTGGAATATTTCCCTTCGACATACTACATAGGTTTGCCTTTTGTGCACCGTGAGAATTACTTTCCCAAGTTGGTACGGAATAGCCTTCAAGCGGGACGAATTTCGTCTGAGCCGTAATATCAATTTCGTTTGAAGGAAGACAGAAGAAGAGGAAGGAAAGAGAGAGGGAATAAAGAGAGTAAGATATACATATATATATATATATATATATATATATATATATACACACACGCAAAGAAAGAGAGAGAGATAGACATACGTATGTTGACAAGAGAGAATTCACAGAAACGTTTTCATTCCTCTCCTCTTGATACTCCCACTTTCTCTCCCTTTTCCTTATTCCTTTTCCTTCCCCCCCTCCCTATCTCTCTCTCTATCTCCCTCTCCCACTCCCTCTCCCCCCCCCTCTCTCTCTCTCTCTCTATCGTTATCGTTCATTCGTTCGTACGTTCGCTCTCGCTGTTGCCGCGTAAAATATAAACAATAAACATAGAAACGTTCAAGAAGATCAGAGGAAGCGTAGTATATAACAAGTTACCGTCACGATCGTATCTTATCGGCTTTCTCGATCGCATATCGGATTTTAAACTCTTATGGAAGACGGAATATGTACTTTATATGTCTCTCGTCTGTTAATTCGATCGTCAAAGAATCGACACGAAATATACGAAACCGTGCGTCTTCCTTTTATTATTATTATTATCATTATTATTATTACTACTACTATTATTACGAAGACGACGACGAAGACGACAAAAAATATTACTATTACACGTCTCTCTTCGACACGTTTCAAAATCGAACGATAATAAGCGACGTGAATCGTTATTGACAAATTCCCTATACCTGGAGGTCTTCTTTCTCAAGACTTAAGGAAATCTAAAGGATAGGTGAGCGACATAAAGCGTATTACGTTCTAACTGTTCTGTAAGTCGACTGGCAAAATTTTTATCGTCGTCGTCGTAATATATTATCTTATATTCTTTGTAACACGTAACATTATTACGGGATATAGAATAAACACGTCATACGTACATAAGTACGTACGTACGTAAAATATAAGAAAACAAAGAAGAAAGATTTGACCTTTTCGAACGAAGGATTGAAAAAGTATCGTAAATAGAAAAAAGATACGGTTTCTTTTGCGTGTGTGTGTATATGTGTATATGTGTGTGTGTGAGTGCGTGCGTGTGTGCACGGCGTTTAAAAGTGTGTTGTCAACGACGACGACGACGACGACGACGATAAGGACGAAAAGATTCGTCCCTATTTTCTTCCTTTTATGAGGATATACGACATACGGACGAATCGAAAGCAACGAGAACGTTGATTAGTTCGTTGGTGGGTGGTAGGTATAATGATATTAAACGTTTAGTAGTGTGCGAATGAATGTTAGATTGAAAAGAGAAGAAGGGAATACGAACGGGTGAAAGAGGGAAGGAAAAAGAAAGAAGAAAAGAAGAAAAGAAAAGAACAAAATAGAAACAAGGAGTGAGAGAAAGAGAGTGAGTGAGAGAGAGAGAGAGAGAGAGAGAGAGAGAGAGAGAAAAGAGAGAGATAGAGAGAGAGCGAATTAGAAATAGAGATAAATAAAAAGAAAGGAAGGTAACACCTCTTCTGGCGTGTATCATAAATGTTTTCGTATTTTTGAAATAATACGAATAAAGTATAATATTACCGAGTATATTATTATTCGGTTTATTATATTTCTCGGTTTGGGAACGAGGATTTGGTATATTCATGTAATACGTTTGTGAATGTGCGCGGGTGAGTCGGTGATACGTGCGGACGGGAGAAACGGACCAGCCTTTGGAAAAACATGGTACACGAAGGCACAGGTTTATGGCATACTGCTGGATTCAATGTGTCGAGGTGGCTGATGGTTATAATACACGGCTATCGGGTCACCAGTCTCATCCTGTCTATCTTACTTAACGTGCTGGTACCTACCGGTGAGTATCATTCACTCGTTGTTAATCTTTCATTTCGTTTCGTTTCGTTTCGTTTCGTTCCGTTTCGTTTTGCTTGCGTCCGTTCAGTTAACAGTTAATCACTTTTCCTTTTCTGTCTCCTTTCATCCTAACAGGTACAACCTTGTTGAATACTAAATATGTATAAACCCTATGCGTATCGACGTTAACGTTGACATACACATTTTCTGCTTCGATCTTTCCCTCCTCTTTTCCATTTTTTTTTCTTTTCTTTTTTTTTTTTTTTTCTTTTTCTTTTTTTATACTTCAAAGCTTTCAGTTACGTCGCCGAAAAAAAAGGAAAGGGAAAAAGAAAAAGAAAGGAAAAAGGAAGAAATAATAGGAAAAGAAGAAAAGAGACAAAAAGAGGAAGTTTCTACGAATTCTTTTTTTCTTTTTCTTTTTTTTTTCTTTTCTTTTTTTTTCCACCACCACGAATTTTTATGCAATATCTAGCATGGAAATTTGTTTACAAGTGTTTCGATTCACTCGCCCTCGACGAGTCAGGTCTACGTCAAACGCACGCTCTAAAATTTATTAAAAAAGTGTAGATTCGCTTAAATATACATACAATACATATGTGTGTGTGTATATATATATATATTTATATATATGTCTAGAGAGAGAAAAAAGAAAGAGAGAGAGAAAACTTGTGCATAAAATTTGATAAAAACACCTGTTTTTTACACGATTTTTTACAATTTATATATCCATGCGAAGAATAAAAAAGATAACGAAAACTTTAAACGAGTTTGTAAAAAAAAGTAAAAAGTAAAAAAAGAAAGAAAAAAAAAAAAAGAAAAAGAAAAAGACAAAAAAAAAAAGGAAAAAGAAAAAAGAAAGGAAAAAGGAAGAAATTCTTTTACAAATTTTGAATACTTAATATTTAAAAATTTCTCATTGCAAGTTCGGTCCCCTTCTCAGCTCTCCTCCTACAACCGAGTAACAAAGTAACTTTTCCTACGTTGTAACTGTCGCTTTTATTTCGTACAATCCATAATCCTATCCTTTGTCTCTCGATCTAATAAAACACGAAAGCTTTCAATGAGAATATCGTGTTAAAATTATTTGATCGGGATTGCGCAGAGTATTGAAAAATTTATAAAAATAATTCAAAGGAACGCAATTCCTTTTTTCGATGTAAATTTTTTTTCCTTCGATTTTGTTTCATGCAACGAATGAAAGAATTTTTTACTTTTTATTTACTTTTCTTCGTTTTCTTTCTTTTTTCTTTTTTTTTTTTTTTTTTTTTTTACAAAAGAACATTAATGAAACAGGATGTGTGTGTATATTGTTCATTGATCTATATCAACGATCAATTCGAATTTTCGAAATTTTTGTTTCCTTAGTCGAGTGTTGATCATTTTATGCACACATGCACGCAAAATTTCTGTAATAAATATATCATGTTTTGACATATATATATACATACATATATATATATATATATATATTACATAATAAAGAATAAAATAACGCGTGACAATCATTGTATAAATGTATTTTGAATTGGCTGGTGAATGGGAAGGGTGTATGAGGGGAGGGGGTGAGAGATTGATGATGTATTACCATTAACACCATTAACACGTAAATTCAAGGATTTTTAAAGAAATTCCTGATATATCCCTCTGGTAATTATCATTTAATCAAAATGTTATTCGGCTTATTATTACACGCTAATGCGAGCGGCTAATCCGTATTTCATTGGAACGTATTCAATAGCGCTTGTCCGCTAGGTGTATCTACAAAAGCGTGCTTTTGTTCGCATAAATGTGCATGCGTGTGCGTTTGTGGTCTAAACGAAATTGAAAGGAAATATGCGAAGCGTGTATCGTGCTCGACGATTAAAACGATTAATACGTGGGAGGAAGCAGGGGGAAAAAAAAAACAAACAAACAAACGAAAAAAAAAAAGAGAAAAGAGCGAAAAAGGTATAATAATAATAATAACAACAATTAAGTTAACTAAATTCAAGTAACTTCCTGCCTTGGTGTGTATTCGCGTTAACAGAACAAAAAAAAAAAAAGAAAAGAAAAGAAAAGAAAAAGAACAAAGCAAAAGAAAGAAAAAGAAAATGTGTGGATACGAAATTAATTTTTCATAAGGATATTTTTTTCTTCCTCCTTTTTTCTTTTTACCTTTTTTTTTTTTTTCTTTTTTTTTTTTTCTTTTTAGTTCTCTTCCCTTTATTCCATCCCTTTCTTCTCTCAAAAAATTCTTCTTTATTTCTTCGTACATGAAAGAATATTATTATTATATATTATATCCCGTTGAAAAATGAATTATATCGAACGTACAAAATTCTATTCTCGTTTATCTCGATCGATCGGTAATTCATTTAGATTTACGATCTTTTTGCCAGCACGTTAAGTTACATGCGTTTGCACGAACATCCAACTGCAAGGTAGTATCCTGCGTTCCTTAAAATGCAAATTTTACTGGAAACTCTTTTCCCGTGGTACGTCGCGAAAAGTATCGTGTATACGGTTTGTGTCTCTAGGAATATGGTCCTGCAATAGTATATGTATATATATATATATATATCCTCTATAGTAAATGTATACATGCATACGTATGTACATGCATATATATATATATATATATAAAAAGTATGGATATATAAAAAAAAAAAACATTACGTATACATACACGTACGAGTTAGAATTTTTAAACGCTTTTTACAATTTTAACAAATATGAAAAACTTAATATGTTTATAATTATCTCGAACGAGATAGGGATTATTCTCAAGGGTAGATGAGATGAGAGTTAAAATTTGGAATTCTTCGCGCGTTTCAATGTAACTCCCCCATCCCCCTCGTTCCCTCCCCACTCTCACACATCCACACTCTCTCGCACAACCTTTACGTATTCTCGCTTTACGTGAATAAGAATTTAAAGGTACAAAAAAGAAAAAAAAAAAAAATAAATAAAACAAAGAAAAGGACAAGAGAGAAAAAAAAGAAAAGAAATAAAAAATATCTCGCGCAAAGGTATAATTAGAGTTTTCTTTCTTTTTCCTTTTTTTTGGTTTTTTCTTTCCTTTCTTCCTTTTTTATCCTTTACAATTGTATCTTAATTTAATCCGCATATATATATATATATATATATATATATATATATATATATATGTATCTATGTAGGTATGTTATATATGTATATGCATATCGCGGCTTTCTTGCGTACATGTGTTCAAACAAGAAGTATATTAAAGTAAACGTTTCGCATGATGATAATCCTGTTTAACTAACGCGTGGACATTTCTTCAATTTTAATCGTGGCTTATTCAAAATCAACTGAATTTATTCCGAGCGAATTTAAACGTGTACACGATACGTCTGCAGTGTAAATAAAAAAGATATTATTCAATGATATTTATATGAAGGATCATATTTCTCGTTTGGAAAGAATGAATGAATGAAAGAAAGAAAAAGTCGAAGGGATGAATGATTTTCCTTAAAAAAAAAAAAAAAAAAAAAAAAAAGAAAAAAAAAAGAGGAAAAAAAAATCTTTTAGAGCCCGTCTTTTTTCGGTTCCCTTCGCCCGTTTCCCAATCGTAAAATTACAAATTTCGAAATTTTCTTTTTCTTTTCTTTTTTCATTTTTTATTTTTTTTTTTTTTTTTTTTTTCATTTCACCCAAAGGTACATTCGTTACAAGATATATTATTCCTCACATGGCTTTGAATAATTTATTTCGCACGAGAAAGGGAAGAAAAAAAATTAATATGTATATATATGAACCGAGGACGATTTTCAAAATGTTCTAAATGACATTTGACAGAAAAAAAGAAAAAAAAAAAAAAAAAAAAAAAGGAAAAAAAATCATTTGATCCATTTGGTGACTTTTTGGATTCATATTTTTTGCTTCTTCTTCTTCTTCTTCTTCTTTTTTTTTTTTTTTTTTTTCTTTGTCAGATCGCAAAATTACAAATTTCAAAATGTTTTTCGATTCATTCAGAGAAACATTTGGCACGTCTCTCCCTACCCATGTAATCTCTATGGACGCATAAACTTACATTTCTAATGGAATGATTTAACTACTAACTCACTTTAACTTACATGCACGTATACATTCGATTCTGAAAAAACGTACGTACATACATACACCAACAGGGTTGATTTATACATTCGACCTTTTCCGTTCCAAGGTTCTCGGTTAGCTCGCGTAGACTCTCATTTCCTGATTTTTATTCATCAAGTAGAATAAAACGAAGGGTTTTCGAAACTACTAAAAACAGAGAAGCGGATTCGTGTTTTGATTCGTGTACGTTGCAGTCAAAGTAAAAGAAGAAATAAAAGAAGAAAAAAAAAAAAAAAAGAAAAGAAAAAGAAAAAAGAAAAAAAAAGAAAGAAGAAAAAGAAGGAAAGATATAAAAGATAAAAAGGAAGAAGAGGAAAAAAGAAGAATTGTTGAGAGAGATATGGACGAAAGACGGTTCTTGTTTTCAAAAAGTCAAAATATCTATCTATATATATATATATATATAGATACATGTATTGCTTTGTTAAGAATATACACATTCATTTCACAATACTTTAGTAACTTTCACAGATCATTTCTGATGATATGCACATAAAGTGTGCGATAGTATGTATAAAGCTTTTGTATTTTAGTATTCTATCTTTCGAATATCTGTAAAGTCTCCAATATATTATATTCCTATATATATATATATATATATATATATATATATATATATATATATATATATATATATATGGTTTATATTTGTATCTACAATTTCGATAGTGGGAATTTCTTTTTATCTGGATATCTACGATCATCGAAATGTTACATCATTATTTCTCTCTATCGAATCTCGAGTAGACCATACAGTCAAGTGAAGTAGCTCTGATCGAATGCTTACATTCTACTTGCAGGATATATACAAGCTGATTTTGTTGC
The DNA here is from genome assembly GCF_910589235.1 of Vespa crabro. NCBI lineage: Eukaryota > Metazoa > Arthropoda > Insecta > Hymenoptera > Vespidae > Vespa > Vespa crabro. Next base: position 9,188,390 of record NC_060959.1, read on the forward strand.
CGTCGTGAGTGCAAGGTGAAACTCAGAGTTATCTCTTCTACTTTTTCTTTTTCTTCTTCCCTTCTTCTGTGTAATACAAAAGAACGAAAAAGGGTAGGAGCGGGATACGGAAAGGGGAGGGGGTGGGTCTTAGTAGAACGCTTTTTCTTCGATTTATTTGACATCAACGACATACTATATCAAAGTGGTTTTGGCTACAAAGAAATCAAGACAGTACGTATATCTACGTGTCGATTTTATGTATATAGGTATGCGTTTAATATATACATACATATACTATATACGCGTGTAGGTATTTATTTGTTTTATGCATACATACATACATATATATATATATATGATATGTGTAAGTAAGTACGTATTTCATCGTTTTCACGTATTATATGAGATATTTTTATTTCCACGGCATATTCTTTTTTTTCTTTTTTTTTTTCTTTTTTTTTTTTTGAATTTATTTCTTTATTCCTTTTCTACACACGTACACACACACACACATTCTCTCTCTTTCTCTCTCTCTCTCTCTCTCTCTCTCTCCCTTTCTCGGAACATTTTCAAAATCGTACCATATTGATATTATTCCACTATCTTTGAACATAATGCAGCGCGATGAAGTACCATGCACGCATAAAGAGGAAGAGGGAGGGAGGGAGAGTGAGAGAGTAAAAGAGAGAGAGAGAGAGAGAAACACACACACACACAAAAAAGAATAGTATATATATATATATATATAATTTTATGATAAACTTTCGAGATTGGTAATTCCTTCTCTCAATGAAGGCTCTAGCTTGTAGTCTCTACGTTAATATCATCGAAATGAATTCAAATTATATTCATTGTATTTTCCTTTTGCAAGTCTTGAAAGCTCTTGTAATTGCATTCTCTCTCACTCTCTCTCTCTCTCTCTCTCTCTCTCTCTCTCTCTCTCTCTCTCTCTCTCTCTCTCTCTCTGTCTGTCTATGTCTCTGTTTCTATCTTTGTCTCTCTCTCTCTCTCTCTCTCTCTCTCTCCTTTATCTCGAATAAATTATATTCTATACTTTGAGAAAATAACGCTTCGACTAAAGAGAAATAATAATAATAATAATAATAATAATAATAATAATAATAATAATAATAATAATAATAATAATATTAATAATAATAATAATAATTATCGACTCGTGTTTATTATTGTAACAGAGAACAACGAGAAAATATATTGAAAGAAGCCGTACGCGTGAGCGTATAATCTTGGGTGGGATAACGTTTTACGGTAGGTGGACCATAAAAAAAAAAAGAAAAAAAAAAAGAAAAAAAAAAAGAGAAAAGAGAAAGAAGAGAAAAGAAGAAAAAGAAAAAATATACACATACGTACATATATATGTATTTATATATATCACCACTCCATAAAAGTTGTTACACACTCTCTCGTTATCCGGGACCCCTGTAGAAAATAGTAGAGTATAGAAACGTACACATACGTACATTTTATCGATCGTTCGAGCCAGTGGACGTTGCCCAGCGAAAGAGCGAGAGAGAGAGAGAGAGAGAGAGAGAGAGAGAGAGAGAGAGAGAGGGAAAAGCGTGTTACCCTTCAAAGGATCAAATTTAGCAGAAACAATAAACCTCGTTGAATCGTCCGAATAGGATATAAGGTCCTTAAAGTATCTGCTTTCGATAGGAATCGAGTCAATCTCGTTGGATTTTATCCGTTTAACGATACTTTTAGCAAAAGTATTAAGCCTTCCTTCTTTTTTTTTTTCTTTTTTTTGGTCTTTTCTATTTTTTTCTTTCCTTTTCTTTTTTTCCTTCTTTCTTTCTTTCTTTCTTTCTTTCTTTTTTTTATTACTTCTTTTTTTCCTCTCTCTCATTCTTTTTTCCTTATATAAAAGCGGGATCTCCATATTGAGAGAGATTCACCTTTCTCAACACTGTTCGTTACAATTCAATTCGGAACAGAAGCGTTTAGGTATTTTGTCGCTTTAGTTAAGTATTTTTTGCTTGCTTTCTTTTCTTCTTTTTTTTTCCCGCCAATTTTTTTCTCCCTTTTTTGTTCCTTTTTTTTTTTTTTTTTTTTTCTTTTTTCGCTATCCCGTAGAAGTATTTATATTTATTTAACGGGGAGGGAAAGTAATCTCGGCAAAGAGGAGTTAATTTCGTACGAGCGAAAGAACTTCGTATCTCTCGTTCGTCGCGTTGTTGAGAAATTTGTTAAAAAAAAAAAAAAAAAAAAAAAAAAAAAAAAAAAAAAGACAAAAAAAATAGAGAGAGAGAGAAGAAAAAAGTAAATGCATAATACCAACGGACGAAGTTGTATACATCACTCAATTAGAATTCTTCTCTCTCTCTCTCTCTCTCTCATGTTATTAATTAAAACTTCCACTATAGAGAATTATCTCAATCGTGTATCTCAATTCGGGTACCGAACGATGGAGAGAATTTTTTTTCCACTCATTTTATTCTCTAGTATGTACTTATATACTTTATATAGTATTTTTAGTACTCCATTTCTCGAAAACGAGGATAACGTGAATACAATCGTTACCTTTCTCTATTTTCTTATTCTCTTTCTCTCTATCTCTCTCTCTCTCTCTCTCTCTCCCCCTTTTTCATTTTCTCTCTTTCTCTGACTGTGTCTGTCTCTTTCATTCGTTATTTATCATTCTCTCGATCTTACTTTGCTTTCTACTCTTAGGGGAGATGAGCTCAAGGCGGTAAGAAAACACTCGCGTAGGTACCTCTCGTTTGCATCGCAAAGCAGATACAAGAGGATAACGGGTTGGATAAGCTTTTCGTTAATATCCGTACATCGTTCATTCGACAAAGAGACAAAATGGGTGAATAGTGTTTTCTTTCCTTTTTTGATCTCTATCGATTACATGAATATTCTCTGGATATTCTATACGTAAATATATTTAGATACATATCTACAATTTACAAATATATTACGCGTAACTATTTATCGTAGATCATTAAATATCCGCATAATATTTAATGATATACGTACATACATACATATATACTTATACATATTTATGTATACATATATATATATATATATGTGTGTGTGTGTGTGTATCGTTTGTAAACTTTCTTTTCTCCTTTTTTTTTTTTTTTTTTTTTTTTTGGTTCTCTCATTCTTTTTCTTTTTATATCGTTTGTTATAAATCCAGTGATATCTCTATGCGTTTAAATTTAACCGTGAAACAACTCGAGCTAAATATAGATAGATCTCTTAATTTACATTGCAAATGGCAATGCAAACGTTACCCGTTAGAGAGTATAAATTGAAATAGATTTTTCCTCTTTATCTATAAATTGTTTATAGTTTGAAAGATAAATAGCCGAAAGACGTTTCGCGAAATTGCGTGTAACGCGTTTCTATGAAACGGATGCTCGTTAAAGCAGATACGTTTTAAACGTATGTGTCTATGTATTTATATATATATATATATATATCTACGTATGTATATATAAATGCACATGCATGCGATGTGCTCATCGCCTAGTTTGCAAAGCCAGACCAGTTACGATTCCTATTCCAATTGCCTACGAAGTTTCGACACGTCGTTCGTCACGTGTGTTGCTTATATATTTACTTGCATACACATACATACATACATACATATATATATATATATATATAAATAAATATGTATATATATATATATATATATACATATATAGTTATATATATTGACATGAAATTGAAATTCGTGAGATTTGAAATTATTCGATCGCGAAAAGTAGATTTCGAAATTTGATAATGACGTTGCTACGACGGACGAAATGTTTATGCTTCCGGAGATAAATAAAACTAACCATACGGGATTAAATAAATGGAAAACGTATAAAGCAAATATTATGTTCTAAAAGAAGATAACAGAGAGAGAGAAAGAGAGAGAGAGAGAGAGAGAAATATCGAAAAATTATTATCGAAAACGATTTTGATTAAAATCATATGTGACCCCTATAACCTTTTATTCCTGTCAATATCTTTTTCACGCAGCTTATAGACAAATATAATATTTCCTTTTTGGTTCACGGAATACAGCTTAATTTCGCATTATATCCGATATCGTCTATAGTTGATATAATAGAGAACCTAGACATGAATATTATTGTCATTTGGATCGATTCAAATTTCTCTCTCTCACTCTCTCTCTCTCTTTCTCTTTCTCATTCGTCCTTCTCTTATCATTTAGCATTCTATTATGACAATTTATATATACCCATATATATATATATATATATATATATATATATATATTTATGTATGTATTTATGTATATATGGATATATGTATATATGTATATATGTATATATGTATATACATGTATAAACTATTCGCATTAGCGTCGTCCTATTCGCATTTCTACAAATTCACATGGCTTTGATATCGATGGATCGTCGATTAATGATAACTTAAATATCTTCATTTAGGATTAGCCGATCGGTTTTATCGGCGAAATGGAAAAATATATGCTTATATATATATATATATATATATATATATGGCGTTTACGAAGAGAGAAGAAAGAATAAAATAAAAATAAAAATAAAGAAAAAAAAAGAAAAAAAGAATAAAAAAGAGGAAAGAAAAGGAAAAAAAAGGACACGAAGGAAGAACATAGAATACATACGTAGAATATATTTTATCGAATAACGTTACTATATATATCAATGCATATACGTATCTAAATATATGAATACGTACGACAGGATAGAAAGTTTAATATATTAGATCAAAGAGTAAAGATCTATATATCTTTGGAACTTTATCTAACGGGTTATTCTTAACACTAATACTAAAAGATGTAACATAGTAAGTAACTACTGATTTCGATGAACCGTGAAATCTTGTAGGCATATATATACATACATACATAAGTCTCGTTTGTTTTCTCTCTCTCTTTCTCTCTTTCTTTCTCTCTCTCTCTCTCTCTCTCTCTCTCTCTCTCTCTTTATCTATCTATCTATTTCTCTTTATCTTTACTTGCTAAGTCTTTCCGTGTAACCTATGTTGGTAGAGTTTGCTCGAAGTGCTTTCTCAGAAGGTGCGCATTACTTCGGTTTATCTTACGCATTGATTTGTTTTTACTGAAGCTTAAACGTACTCTCTCTCTCTCTCTCTCTCTCTCTCTCTCTCTCTCTCTCTCTTTCTCTCTTCAATCTCGTCTTAGTCCTTTACTAGCACGTTCGTAGACGGTCGAAACGAGAACCATTGGCATACCAAAAGGGCCACGCCTGTGTGGATGAAAATACGCGAGCCAAGTTTCATCTATTTGCTAAATATACTTAACTGAATGAAGTGTATGCGAAAGAGAGAAACAGAGAAAGAGAGAGAGAGAGAGAGAGAGAGAGAGAGAGAGAGAGAGAGAGAGAGACAAGAAGAAACATTGGCTTTTCGTCCTTTATATAAGTGTCTTGTGCATATATATATATATATATATATATTTTAGGGGAGTCCGTCGTTTCTCAGTCTACTTAAGTATACTCTCGCTTATTTGCGTACGAATTCTCGCATTGATAGAAGAGTAACAGTACGATGAACGCAAAGAAAGAGAGAGAGAGAGAGAGAGAGAGAGAGAGAGAGAGAGAGAGAGAGAAGAAGAGAGAGAGACGAAGAAAGAGAATGAGAAAGAGAGACTGACTAACTAACTGACTGACTGACTGACTGACTGACTGACTGACTGACTGACTGACTGACTGTCTATCTGTCTGTTTCTCTGTCTGTCTAAGTGTATTTCAAGTTTTAGAAGAGTACCATGTTGTGCGTTGAGTTACTCAAGTCAATTCTAAGATTCAGTAGCAGAAAGGAATTTCCCCGTTTCCTTTTCGAAGATGACGACCCGAATAATCAGGCTCCTATTGTTGAGATATATCTATGTATGTAACATACACATATCTCTCTCTCTCTCTCTCTCTCTCTCTCTCTCTCTCTCACACACACACACACACACACAAGACTTATTATTTTCTCTTCTCCTTCTATTTTCTAGCTAAGAAACTAAATTTCGTGCTCGGCCTTTCATTTCGTTTCTTTTCTTATTTCGCTAATGGGATCCCTGAAATGGTTGAAAAAGTAGAGATACGAGAGAGATAGAATGAGATAGAGTTAGAGATAGATAGATAGATAGAGAGAGAGAGAGAGAGAGAGAGAGAGAAGGAAAGCAAAGTTAAAGAAATTCAATCGCAATAGGGAAAAGATTTGAAAAGTGATATCACCTGTTTCCTCAAAGACTTTTTAACTTGCCGTACTTTCGATGGTACTTTATTTGTAGAAAAGAAATAATCGTTATAGGATATTGGTGTGGATACGGTTTTATTCCATTTACCCGTTACATACTATAGGATATAAAAATATATCGTGATAGAAGAAATAAAGTTTGTATGGAATAGAGATTTTACAAACTATCTATTCATATCTATCTATATGTCTATATATAAAAATCTATTGTCCTTAATTTTTGCCTTGCGATTTAAAGTTGAGACGATTTATTATTATTTTTCTTTCTGCTTGGGGATTCGATTAGCTTAAAATAAAAAGAAAAAAAAAAAGAAAAAAAAAAGAAAAAAAGAAAAAAAGAAAAGAAAAAGATAAATAAATTAATTAATTAATAAAGAAGATTTCTGAAGAATATTTTTTTCCTCTTTAAAGTGTCTATTTTTCAATTTTAAAAAAGATTTTAATTTAACGCTTTTTAAGATAGATATTTATTTGAAAATATCTCGTCGAATTTTTTCTCTCTCTCTCTCTCTCTCTCTCTTCTCTCTCTCTATTTTTCATTATCCTTCGAGAAGGAGTGAAAATAAAAAAAAAAAAAAATATATATATATATATATATATATATATATATATATATATATATAACAAAAGATATATATATATAAAGAAAGGAAAAAAGGAAAGAAAAAAAATGTAACAATCACGCTCGAAGATATTGTAAAGATAGATATATACGAACATCACAACGATGTTTTCTACTGACATGATAGAATCAGAGAAAGAGAGAGAGAGAGAAAGAAACATATATATATATATATATATATATATATATATATATATATATATATATATATAACAAAAGATATATGAAATATTGAAAATAATATTTCTATTACGTGCCATTAATAAATCTCATAATACTTCTTATAACGAAATAACATTAGTATACATTTATTCGAATAGAAAATAATATATTATAGTATTTAATATTCGTTAGATCGGTATTTAATCGGGAAAATAATTAATGGAAACACATATCTTCTTTCTTATTGGATAATAACATATTGTATATTTGATATATTAAGATTATTAATGTGATAATACACTTTTAAAGAGCGGAGTATTGTCTTTTTTTTTTTTAATCCTATCGTTTTTTTTATACTCTCTCTCTCTCTCTCTCTCTCTCTCTCTCTCTCTCTCTCTCTCTCTCTCTCTCTCTCTCTCTCTTTCTCTCTCTCTCTTTGATCCACTCATACATACAGTCACCATCAAGCATTTAACGTATCCGATCACTTACTCGCACATACCAATTGTCGATATAAAAAAAAAAAATTGTTGTTTTTTTTTTTATTCTTTCAGATATATCAATGGAATATCAAAAAGTGTTAAAGTTAACAAAATACTCTCTACAATATTTATTTATTTATTTAGTTGTAAAGGATACTAAAAGTTATTGATGACGAAAAAAAAAAAAAAGAAAAAAGAAAAAAACAAAAAAAAAAAGCGAAAAAGAAAAAAAGATGAAAAATAAAATGAAGGAAAAATATACTACGCAGTAGTGTTATTTATTTAAAAGTGAGACAGCAAACACTTTGTTTTCCAATGAAAACAAAACAAAAAAAAAAATGAAAAAAAAAAAAAAAACAGAAAGAAAAATGGAAAAAAGAAAAAACAGAACAATGGTACTACGTAGCGTTATTTATGTAAATACAAACAAGACATCAAGCATTTGTTCGAATCAAACGTAAACTATGATAATACACGCGCGCAAGGGTTCTATTTTTATTTATTTATTTATTTATTTATTTAT
>NC_060959.1:9201406-9206406 GCF_910589235.1 Vespa crabro
TTATAGAACAATGGAGTTCGTTAATATGAATGAAGGAATAAAACCGTACGATTTAATGTTTTTTAATTGAATTTCTTTACTCATAATAAAATTAATCTGTCGATGAAATGAAATATCGATATTTTGTCGATTAATAAATATAATATGTTTTCCTCGAAAGAAAAGAAATTTTTCAAATGATCGAAATATATTATCGTTTCTCTCTCTCTCTCTCTCTCTCTCTCTCTCTCTCTCTCTTTCTTTTTCTCTTTCTCTCTTTTTCTTGCATTAATACGTCATACGTCGTACGTCGATGATATACAGATATACATTGGAGCTTAGATCAATGACTCGCGATCAGAGTTAAGTGCTTTTATAAGTCAATAAGGTGAATATGACCTCTTGTATATGAAATTCCGAAGGAACTTCGTGCACGGAATGAATGGTGGATAGGTAGGTAGGTAGGTAGGTAGGTAGGTAGGTAGATAGGTAGGTTGGTAATATATACGATCAGAATATTCCCGACGATGGATGCATACACATACTCCGTTGCAGCTCATTAAATTTTCTCTCGATTCGATAAATACATATATAAGATATCTTTCCACATAACTAAGTATTACACATTATGTACCATCGATCGTAATTAAAGGATGGAAAAAACACTATTTTTTTTTTCTTCTTCATCTAATTAACGACATTAAGTAAATAAATATATTTCCATGATTGGACAGATAGATATATAGTAGTGAGTACATATATATATATATATATATATATATATATATATATATATATATATATATATAGTATAGATATCGATTCGATATTTTTAACGAGTACAAATCGTTCAGTCAGTATTCGATCGAATTTTTTTCTCTTTCTTCCTTTCATTCTTTTTCTTTTTATTTTATTATTATTATTATTATTATCTTTTTTTTTTATTCCCCTCTTTCATTTAACGATTCGCGCTTCGCTTAATTAAATTGTATCGATTTCTATATTTTCAATGTTAATAGTTATTACATATCTTTTTTCCTTTCTCTCTTTCTCTCTCTATTTCTGTATCTCTCTCTTTTTTTTTTTCGCTTTTTTTTTTTTTTTTTTTTTTTTTCAAAGCGATTACTGTTACGTGTCTCCTCGTGCACTCATTAAATATCTAGAACATTTAATATTACTTTCGCACTCATATCGATCGATGAGCACATTGTAAATTTACATATATAGATATAAATCTCTTTCTCTCCCTCTCTCTCTCTCTCTCTATCTCTCTCATATATATATATATATATATATATATATATATATATATATATATATATAACGCGTATATATGGTATAATATACGAAATAAAAATCAGTCGCGTTATGAGATATTCATAAAATTTTGCATTTTTTCCATGATGTCAACGAGTAAGAAATTTTTTGTTTATAATCTTCTTAATTTTAAAATAAATAAATAAAAATAAATAAATAAATAAATAAATAAATATACAATCCAAATGTTGTATATGTCGGAATATACAATCCGATTATCGCGATATCATTATCATCCTTTTTTCCTTTCGATTAATTTGATCGATTTTAATTATATCTTGTAGTTAATGTTATGCGAATGTACTGTACTGTCGTTAGAACGTTCAGTACAGTACATTCCTATTGTAATCCTACATATTACGAAAAATATATGAGATTTTCGTGTAACCATTGAAAATTGATCGAAACAATTAAAAACGTATGTTTTTATTAAATTGAAAGAAGTGAATATGTGTTTATGAATGGGCGATAATTTTTTCATCGAGAAAATATTATTTTATTTATTATTTTATTATTTTATTTTTTGTTATTTTATTTATTATTTATTATTTTATTTATTAATTTTATTTATTATTTTATTTTTTTTTTCTCTTTTCTTTTTTTCTTTTTATAAATTAAATCAATCTCAGCAACTTTATCACATTTATATACATTAAGAAAGTTATGTATATTATGGAGGTTTTAACATAGTCATAATTATTTATATATATATATATATATATATATATATATATATATATATATATTTGGATATATATAGCAGTGTGATAGCTTTTCATATTTAATATTTGTTGTAACCGACAGATATCATGTGAATATTATATATGATTAATGTTAATATTCTCCAAGTGATATTAATATTACTCATTCTAATAAAATAGTAGAGAGAGAGAGAGAGAGAGAGAGAGAGAGAGAGAGAGAGAGAGAGAGAAATGGGATAGAGAAAGAGGGAGTTTAACATTATTAAATAAAGTACTATTTAATTTTAAAGAATCACTATTGAATACATCACTATTTAATAAAGCATTATTTGATGAAATATTAGATATATCCAAAAGATTTTAACACATGACATTTTAACACAATACATTTTGTATGTACGTATATTACGATTTAATGCATTATCGGGTTTAACATTTATTAAAAAGAAAAGAGAAAAAAAAAGGAATGAGAGAGAGAGAGAGAGAGAGAGAGAGAGAGAGAGAGAGAAAAGAGAGAATGAATTCTATAAAGTCAAATAGATATTGGACGAGCATTATGCGTGATTAATATCGATAAAAAAAGGAGGAAGAAAAAAAAAACAAAAGAAAAACCAAAAAAAAAACTTTTATCCTTTTCACCACGAGTAATATTAATATCTCATATCTCGTATCTCATTATTACGATAAAAAGTATCTAATACAGGTTGAATATCAATATTTGAAAATTTCACCGAAGACATATTGCATAATTCGTCGTGGATAGTGTTAAAAACGTTAATCTTTATGCGATATCGACATCCTCTTTTCTTCTTTTTATTCTTTTTTTTTTTTTTATTCTCTCTTCTATTTTTTTTCTTTTTCTTTATTTTTTTTATTTTCTTTTTTTTTTTTTTTTTTTTTTATCACCCGACGATGATTCGTACTTTTCCATTGGGGAAGAAAATTATTCGTGTTGTTGCGTCGAGGATACGAGTGAATAAGACAGAAATAGGTAATGGAATATGAAGATGTGAAAAAGGGAGAAAGAAGTAGAGAGAGAGAGAGAGAGAGAGAGAGAGAGAAAGACACGGAAAGATCGAGTGTTAGAGGAGAAAGAAAAGGGGACAAAAAAAAAACGAAGAGAGTCAAAATGTAAAAGAGAGAAGAGAAAACGTATTTAGCGGAATACCGAGATACTAATGCAGATACACAAGATAGAAAATATTGAAACGCGCGCCGTCCGCGAGAAATCCCATTTAAAGGCTGTACTGCGGCTGGCGTAAAGCACGTAAATACACCATAACGTTATACACACACACACACATATGTATATATATATATATATATACATACACATACACATATAATCACGTATCACGTATACATACAGAACAGGATGTATTCTATATTATGAGAATACAGAGAGAAAGAGATGGAACAGTAGTATGGAAATGTAGCGTATTATTGGTAAAGGATTAAGCAATGAAGATAACAGAGAGAACATTGTTGTAAAAATGCAAAGGAAAAATGTAAATTGAAAAATGATGAACAAGCAAGTTTGTAACTAGAATTTGTAATTAGAATGTTAGATTGGTTAGATATGTATTTAACTTTTAGTTAGTGCACGCGAGAAATAGAAAATTATGGATCAATTATGTCACTCGATTGAAACAATTTGCGCGTTGCATGATTCGTGAATTATCTTTCTGGTTTTTTTTTTTGTTTCTTTTTTTTTTTTTTTTCTTTTTTTTTTTTTATTTATTAAGACAGAATCAGAAATGCATTTTCAAATCTACTGATTATTATTTCACGAGGCTTCCAAAAAAATATATAATATTATTCTTCAAGTCGAAATTATAATACACTCTGTATGAATGAAAACTGGTTCAATGTGTCCTGAGTATAGTGTACTCCCTCCCATGTAGCGTACAATTTGAAATTATTTTAAGGTCTTCACGATTAGAGTTAAATGAGATTCATCGTGTATATTATATTTTTAATATTTTTATTTTTAACTTCGGAACGATGGAATTTGTAATATTTATATTTTTCATTTAATCTTGATATTATACATACATACATATCTTTCTGATATTAATTTTATTTGTCATTTTATGTTTGCGCGAAAAAGAAACAAATAGAGAGAGAGAGAGAGAGAGAGAGAGAGAATACTCAAGGACAATTTGATTTGCTTATGTACATATTTTATCAGCTTGTTTTCGTTGTTTATGATACATTAAGGATTCTTCTTTGTATTAAGAAAGGACGGACGGATGTCAAAAGTACGATGAGTGTTGAATCGATCGAAAACATATGACGTAGGTAGGAGTCAGGGCGGAGTGGGGAATATATTGTTAATAGTCTGACTCGCGAAAAGACAAAATAGTTTATGATTTGGAACGACAGTGTAAAGTACAACTATGATTAGTGTAGGATATAACAGCCGATGGTTCAGATAAAATACAACGTAGACGTGATAAAAAGTAATAAATAATTGTAATTCTATATATATATATATACATCTCTATATACATACATATATATATATATATATATATATATCTATATATATTATATATGTCTATTAATTTAATTTATATAGAGAGAAAGCGTGCAAGTAAATAAATATATATATTCTTTTTAATTATTTAAGAGGAATAAAAATAAAGAAGAAAAAGTTTCAAAGATCAATTGAAATATGTTTGGATATGTGCGTGCGTGTGTGTGTGTGTATATATATCTCTTTTACATGTATATATATATATAGAGTTGAGAATTATTTAAAATAGAAATATCAGCAAATTTTTTCTAACGTTCTTTTAGTAACACCGATGATATTAAAAACATTAATCCACGAGGATTTCCATTTTATAAGAATCTACGGTTAGATAGAATTATTATATGGAAGAAGAGAAATTAAAGAAGAAATTGAAAAACAAAAAAAAAAAAAAAGAACAAAAAAAAGTAAACCTCTATGCTTACATTATAATACCTATATCGAAAGTGATCGTGAAATTTCTCGTT
>NC_060959.1:9211406-9223906 GCF_910589235.1 Vespa crabro
TAAATCTTGAGAAATACATACACACACACACACACACGCACACACACACACACGTACATATACATTTACACATATAAATGTATTTTTAGTTTCGTTCTCGATTATTTCTTATGTGCACGCTCGGACGAATTTGACTCTTGAACCATTTGACTCTTGAACCATTTAACTCTTGTGCTTTCGAAAAGATCGTTGGGAGAGAACGCGAACTAGTTAGAAACGCAAACGTTTGTTATAAACGTATACGAATTCTCAGAGAGTTCTTCCAGTTGATAAGATTGCATCATGAACGAAGAACTCACGAACTCACGAACTCACGAACGAACGAACGAATGAATGAATGAATGAATAAATAAATGAACGAGCAACACGATTGCTCTTTTTTACGTACCTTTTATAACCATGCATTTTACTATATGTATGTAAACGTAATATAAATGTGTTTTGCAATCATGTGTATATATATATATATATATATTTATGCGTGTGTATATACTTGACTTGATCTAATTTTATAACTATTTTATTTCGACTAAGTTCTTCTTTTTATTCATCTAATTAATTATTATTTTATATTTTAATGAATTTCTTTTTCTTTTTCAATTTCATCCAATTTTATCCTAATGCCATATACATATATATATATTTGTAGATGATATATATATATCATCTACAAATGGTTATAAATAAATGCGTACGTACGTATGTACGTGTACGTAGCTATTCGCAATGATTTTTATTTATGTAAATTTATTTATTTAAATATTTTAATTATATATTTTTATTATTTCGTTCATCTTTCTTTTTTTTTTTTTTTTATTTTTTAATTTCTCTCTCTCTTTTTTCACTCTTTCTCTCTCTCTCCCCCTCTCTCTTTTTTCTTTTTCAATCAACGCGTGATATAATTTTATTTTATTAATTATCGATACGTACGAATATTCTACACGCATTTCTCTGTTTAATAAAATTTCTTTTAATATTTGTTTACATACATATTCGTAATAAATATATATATATATATATATATATATATATATATATATATAGTGTGTATGGATTGAAATGCAATTATTAAAGAATTATTTACTTAGCTTCAATATCCGCAGGCGTTTCTCAATAATTGGCACGATAGAACTCGACTTTTCAAAGAAAGAAAAATAGAGATGGAAAGGGATAGAAAGAGATGAAGATAAAGAGAGATAAAAAAAGAAAGAGAGAGAGAGAGAGAGAGAGAGAGAGAGAGGGTGAGAGAGAGGGTGAGGGAGAGACAATTTAATAGAAGTAGTAGATAAAAATCAATAGACTCAGTCGCGTCAAATGTCCTACCGAGACTCCATTCTCGAAATGGCTTTATATAAATTTTATCGAGCGCGAAAAATGATAAATCCCGACGATGACGACGACGATGACGCTAATGACGCCGACGACAACTACGTACTCGGTACAACTATACGATGTTAAGAAATAGAAAGAGAAAGAAATAGAACGGGCTAACGAGATCACTCTCGAACCAATTAGCGAGTGCCAAGTATTTTGCGATACTTATGACACAACTTTCAAAGCTCTCAATTTTCCAATTAAGAACTGACCTCAAGTATCCCACCTTTTCCAATCTTCCTATTCCAATGGGATATCAAGAAAGTCGGGAAGAAAGACCGGGAAAAAGATTATGTAGAGAAGTATCAATATTTCACGATAAACTTGTTGATATTACTTGATTAAAAAAACAAAAAAAAAAAAAAAAGAAAGAAAAGAAAAGAGGGAGAAAAAAAGAAAGATAGAAAGAGAGAAAATCGGAAAAGAGTACGAATTTTAAAATTACAAATTCAGAAATAAGAAAAAAGAAATATATATATATATATATATATAAAATTGACATAACATTAAATTGAGCTGTCATTAATTAAATATAAAGTATAAAAATATAAAATATTATTTGTTTATCGATTAGAAAGGGAATTAGGAGGAATTTCTTAATTAGAATTTAAGAGAAAATTAAATTATAAATATTTTTGTATTTGTTTGCATGACGATCGGTCTAACACGAAAGATATATAATATTTTTACACGATAATGTAGGAGATTGTTGAGGCAAATATAAAAAAAAAAAAAAAAAAGAAAAATTTCTAATTAGAGATTTTCTTTAAAGAAAAATATAAGATTTATTTTTATATATTTTTATGACTTTAGCTTGATGCAAAAAATATTTCCTAAATAAAATTACTAATTACTTGCGTACTATGACGAAGACTGAGAGAGAGAGAGAGAGAGAGAGAGAGAGAGGGAGAGAAGGATAAAAAAGAAAAGAAAAAAGAAATTAATTCGTAAGGAAGAACAAATGTAAAATTTTTTTAATACGACGTTTAGTTTCTCTGCTATGACGACAGCTGGAATGATATTTTTTTTTTTCTTTTTTTTTCTTTTCAAACCCTATCTCCCTCCAACCAACTCACCTCACTTCCATTCTCCAACCAACCGCCTCACTCACGTAAAAAGAAGAAAGAAGTGCAACAAGTTTGACTACAATAAAGGTGATACGAGTTTTCGTTAAATTCACTTTACGTCTGCTCGCCGATATGAAAAAGTTTTAACGATTGCGATAGGAAAAAGCTACTTCGTCGGCATTTTTGTTGAAACGACGACAATAACAACAACAACGACAACGACGACAACGACGATGAAAATGATGACAAAAATAATGACGACAATGATGACGACGACGACGATGACAACGACGACGATGACAACGACGACGATGACAACGACGACGATGACAACGACGACGACGACGACATTCATTTTCTTGCAAATTTTTCCATCAAGAAATTAAAAAAAAAAAAAGAGAAAAAGAAAAGAATCCTTCGAAAGGAACATCGACGAAAAATTTCTGAAAAGTATACGACTCGCGTTGTTGTTCGTTCTTATTTCTTTTTAATTTTTTCTTTTTTTTTTTTTTTTCATTTATTTTTTTTTTTCCCCTTCTTTTATTTTTTCTTACTTTTCTTCTTCTTTTTATTTT
Source organism: Vespa crabro (assembly GCF_910589235.1). NCBI lineage: Eukaryota > Metazoa > Arthropoda > Insecta > Hymenoptera > Vespidae > Vespa > Vespa crabro. Next base: position 9,214,423 of record NC_060959.1, read on the forward strand.
ACTCACGAATTAAAACGAGTTTGATATTATCATAGGGCTAGAAAGTGGAAAGGTGGGCTGAGCGATTTACGGTCTCTAAAGGTAAACTACTCTCATCTCTTTCTTTGTCTCTCTCTCTCTCTCTCTCTCTCTCTCTCTCTCTCTCTCTCTCTCGAGGACTTTGAACGAAAAGAAAGAATATGAGTTTCGTAAAAACGAAAAACTAGTACAACCCCCTGTACGCCGATAACACGACCCTTTAATCCTTTCACGAGCAGCAGTTATTTAACGAAGCCTGCAACTTTCTCTCTCTCTCTCTCTCTCTCTCTCTCTCTCTCTCTCTCTTTTATAGGCAAGCTCTGTTGCTACGAGTTAAAAAAAAAGAAAAAAAAAAAAGAAAAAGGAAGAAGAAATGAATCGACGAAACAAAAATGAAGGGGGAGGTGTACTTTCTGAGATTTTTTCTTTTCTTCCCTTCTTTTTTTGTTTTCTGTCTTTTTTTCTTCTTCGTTATATTTCTCTCTCTCTCTCTCTCTTTTTCTCTCTTTCTCTCTCTCTCTATCTCCATGTCTTTCTTTTTTTTTTTTTTTTCTTTTAGAAAGAAACGTAGAAAGCGAACGAACAAACGCGGTTTTTTCGTTTTCTAAATAATTAACGAGCGTATAAAATGAATAACGTAATAACGTAATGTGCAAGAGGTAAAGCTGAGGGGGAAAAAAAAAGAAAGAGAAAGGGAGAAAAAAAGACAGGGAAAAAAGAAAAAAGAAAAAAAAGAAAAAAAAACCGAGGAAAAGGGAAAAATAAATGTTAAATGTTTTTAAGTATCAAAGACGAGCGCGCTCTTTGTACAATCTAGAAAGATAAAAAATATTTTATTCAAAGGTATATACTCATAAACATTAAATATAGACATTTTTCTTTTCTTTTTATTTTATTTATTATTTTTTTTTCTTTTTTTTTTCTTTTTTCTTTTTCTTTTTTTTTTCATAAAACATATAAATTACTTTAAGAACGAGATGTTAAAGGGAAAAGATAGAAAAGAGATATAGTACGATAATTCGATTTTTCTTCTTTTTTTTTTTTCTTTCTTTTCTTTTCTTCCTTTTTTTTTTTTTTTTAAGGAGCAATTCACATTCGTGTTTAACTTTCGAAAAACAGTTTCTCTTTTTCAAGTAGGGAGGCGATCGAGTGTACCATTCTGCATCTAAAAGAATCCAATTTTCATGTATCACCCATCCATTTCTATCTTATCGAGGCAACTTTCTGCAACTCGGTTATTCTCTCTCTCTCTCTCTCTCTCTCTCTCTCTCTCTCTCTCTCTCTCTCTCTCTCTTTCTCTTTTTCTTTCTTTCTATTTCTCTCTCAGCCATGGAAAACTCGAGCATTGCTATTCCGTGAAACACATGTGATTATCTCGATGATATTCCTCGGGCTTACTTTTCTATTTCAATTTTATACCATTAATTATTCTAATAATAATGGCGATTAGATTTATTTTATTTCTTTGATTTTCATTTATACATCCAATTATTTATCTTTAATTTAAAATCACAAAGAAAGTGTGAGATGCGTACGTACAAGCGTGGTGTACTTTTTGAAAGAAAATAATTCTTACGTTTAATTAAAGAAAATAGAAAAAAAAAAAAAAAGAAAAAAAAAAAAGAAAAGAAAAGGAAAGAAAAAGAAAGCAAACATGAAGGATAATCATGCGCGCGAAAAGAGAAAATCTTTACCGTGAAACTTGATGCAAGCGCAATGATAGATTTTTATTGAACGTACAAATTTTTGAAGCAAAAAGGAAAAGGAAAAGAATGAAAAATATTAGACGATCTTAAAAATCGTACATTTCGTAAATTTCTCTTTCTTTCTTATTTCTTCTTTTTTTCTTTTTTTTTTTTTTTTTTTTTTTTTTTTTATTTTTCTTCTCCTCTCTCCTCCACGAACTGCGTTCAATTTTCATCGTACGTGTCGCTTTGCATTCGACTATTCGTTTGTTCGTTTATTTGTTAAAAAATTTTAACAAGTTTCATCATCGAAACTACAAAAGGGAAAGCATTTGCAAATGGTTAGAATTTCCTTTGGCGATAGCCATAATACGTTAGAACGAAATGCCGACAAGGGAAGGAGGTGTAAAAACAAAACTGAAGGGAAAGAACAAAAAATAAAAAAAAGAAAAAAAAAAAAGAAAAATGCCTCTGTTCTCGTTTATGATGTGGAACAACGTATGAAATATATACAATGCGATATCGCGAATTTTTTCTTTCTTTCTTTCTTTCTTTCTTTCTTTCTTTCTTTCTCTCTCTCTTTTTTTTGTCTTTTTTGCGCCTCGAAAGGAATAAAGAGGGTCGAGTATACACATATATTTCTCGTTATAATAAAGTGCAAATCATACTAGTGTTGAATATAAAGAAAGAAAAAGGAGTGTGTGTGTGTGTGTGTGTGTATATGTATGTATGTATGTGTGTCTGTGTGTGTATATATATATATATATATATATATGTGTGTAAAAATGATGAGCAAAAAGAAAGGAAATTTTACCCATGCGAATACTTACGTTATGTGTAATATTCGTACGAAATGAAATCGAGTTGAGAGAGGAAAAGAGAGAGGGAGAGAGAGAGAGAGAGAGAGAGAGAGAGAGAGAGAGAGAGAAAGAAGAAGATAGGAAAAGGAAACGAATCCAACAAATTTTGATTTCACGAGCGACTGATCATCGAGCCAGGACAAAACAAAAAAAAAAAGACAGGAGAAGAAAAAATAGAAAAAAGAAAAGAATAAATAAAGAGTTAAAAGGAAAAAGAAACGAAAAAAGAGAAAACAGTGAGAATCATAGAAGTCAGGAAAATTATAGGAATAAGCTTTTTTCAATCTCTCTCTCTCTCTCTCTCTCTTTCTCTCTCTCTCTCTCTTTTTCTCTCTCTTCCTTTTATAAATTCGATTGTTAAATTTAGTGGAAATTAAAAAAGAAAAAACAATAAAGGAAGAAGAAGAAGAAGAGGAAAAGGAAAGATAAGAGTTCAGAATTAAAATGTTCCTATGAATTTTTTAACAATTCCCATTGTATCCTTAATAGATCTTATTGAAAAATTTTTCCATTGGAATAATTTTCAATGAAAAACTTCCAAACGTTACCGTTAATGTAATAAGACAAAATATTCTATCAATTAATAAATAGATCCATAATAGATTGTATTTAAACTTTTTCTTTTTCTTTTTTTTTTTTTTTTTTTTTTCCATTGAAATAATATTCAATAGAATTCAATCGTTCCATACATTCAGTCCAAATATATATATATATGGGGACGAGAGGAAAATTAGAAAAATTAGGATTTTCATGAGTAATATTTCACTCTTAGAAATATATTTAAGTGCATCATATACATAAACTGTTCATTTAGCGTGGCCCGTACTTAAATAGGTATGTGTACGTATAGATACATTTATAATAGATATAGAAAATAAGAAATGTGAACACCTAACCGCCAAAGTACTTCTCTCTCTCTCTCTCTCTCTCTCTCTTTCTTGCTCTCTCTCTCTCTCACTCACTCACTCACCCACTCATTTACCTTCTTTTCGTACATAAGTCGAGTGACTCACGATGTTATCTTACCTCTCGCGTTAAAACTAGGACGAAGTAAATTTTCAACATTTTCGGCCGAAATACGAGCAAGAGTTTATAGCTTGATAAAACGTATAAGTATGTGTATATATATATATATATATATATATATATATATATATATATATTTATATACGTATCTGATAAGATACATTCGTAGACGCGTTAATTTAACTTTTATCAAATAGTAGAGTACATAGATCACATAACTTGAGACTTAAAAATGGCAAGCTTGTTTTATTACTTTTTCCCTCCCCAATGACTTCGCTTATATAAACTTTAAATATATACATACGTACTAACCATACATATATACATACATATATACATACATACATACATGGATACATTACTCTTGATCTGATGTTGGTCTTAAACTAAATTGGTTTCAATGTTAAATCATTCAAAATGTTGTAAAGCAGTCCAAATGAAAACGGAAAACTGTTTTATATATTTTTGACAAGAAACCAAAGAAAATGAGAAAATAAGAGAAAGAAAAAAAATGATAAATGAGAATTGAGTATTGAAAATTCTTGACTAAATTATATTAATTGTACATATACGATGTGTCGGAGATTGAATGATTTATTATACGTTGAGAAATAGAAAGGGTAGAGAAAAAAGTAAGGGAGCAAAGTAAAATGAAAAAAAAAAAAGGAAATAATAAAAACAAAGAGAAAAGAAAAGAAAAAAATCACTATATGCATTACCTCTCTCTCTCTCTCTTTCTCTCTCTCTTTCTCTCTCTCTCTCTCTCTCTCTCTCCCTTTATTTATTTTCTTACATATAAATTTTTAATTGTTCAACTCTTTTCTTCTACTTCAACTTTTTATTTCTTTTATTTTTTTCTCGAAAAAAAAAGAAAGAAAGAAAAAAAAGAAGGAAGGAAGGAAGGAAGGAAGGAAGAAAAGAATGGACCGACGACGTAACCAATGATGAGGAAATAATTAGAAGAAAAAAAAAAAGAAAAGAGAAAGAAAAAGAAATAATTCCCCAAAGGCAAATTTCCATTAGAAAGTTCAAATGAAAATATCTTCACGACTAGATGTTATCTATATATTTAATTGGTTTTTGCGGAACGAAATCTGTTCGTATTATTTACTCGTCGACGATTTTTACGGTAATAATAAACTCCCTGATGGTACGTACCACCACCATCACCACCCTCTTTACCGTCGTTTCATGTTAGACTACTCTTGGAAGTTCCTTATACACTTTTAACGACGTCTGGTTACTATCGGTTTGTAGATATTCAAAAAGCATTGGGGGGGAAAAAGCAATCCAGATACGGCTGAAATTGATCACGAAGTTTTCGACCGAGACCCCTCCGTTCCCCTCTACTTTTTGAAAACTTTTAACACACTAGAGATAAGGTAGATAGATAGATAGATAGATAGATAGATAGATAGATAGATAGATAGATGGAACATTTTGCCAGTGAAATAGAGTAAAGGTTTAAAATATGACTTTATATTTTATATGAATTTATATATCTATGTGTGTGTGTGTGTGTATTTACGAAAAGGATCCTTTGAAAATAATTAACGATCTTAATCCTATTAATTGTTTGAATTTGATACGACGACGTGTACTTACTTATAAGGGTTTATGAAATAAACGTAGGCAGGGTTGTTACGTATTCGCCTTAACGGTAATGGCGAGAAGGTTTTTCCTATCCCTTCTATCTCCCCCGTTGAAGTTAAAGTTCAGAACCCATACTCATATTCGTCTAGTTTGGTCTCCTCTATCCTCAAGCCATTCCTTACTACTTAGTAATACCGCATGTTACATAGAAGACCCGAGTGAACGTAACCCAATCTATCTTTTGAGTTTCAGGGGTGGTTAATAGAGGAAGGTAAAACTTAAATGTTAAGTGATATAATAGAATGATAATAGATTTTGATAGCATTAGTAATATATCAACCAATTGGAAAGGTTCCGTCCATTGATATCGATAGGAATGTTCAATAATCATGGATCAAAGGAAGGATTGTTATTTCAATGTATATATATATATATATATATTTGTGTGTGTATGTGTGAGGGTATAAGCTTTATACACCGTATGCATCCTAAAGTAAACTACGTTTCTCTCTCTTCCTCTAATCTTTGAAGTTGCAATTGAGACAGATAGAGATAGATAGAGATAGAGATAGAGATAGAGGAGAGAGAGAGAGAGAGAGAGAGAGAGAGAGAGAGAGACAAAGGAGAGAAATAGTAACAAATGTTAAAATTGGATTGTATCATAAGATGAGAACAAAGAGTGAAACAATAGAAAGTATAATACAAATAAATTAGATAAATTTTTCTTAGGCCATACATTTTTCTTTGTTAAAAGTCCGAGCAAATTTTTACAATCTATAATTTTTTATTTGTAATTTTTTACTGATTTAAAAGAAAAAAAAGAAACTATAGAATCAGTATAATCAAAGTTTTTGAGAAAGAGAAAGAGAGTGAGAGAGAGAGAGAGAGGGGGGGGGGAGAGGAAATTAATTTTTACTAAAAATTACTTAGGAGAATGTTTGGGGTCCCCGAACTTAGGAACTTTTGATCCTCCATTTAGAAACTTTTGATCACATTTTGGCTTATATTATATATATATATATATATATATATATATATATATATATATATATATATATATACACGAACAGTAGTACGAATGTATAAGCTTGTAGTATGCATTTTTTGATGCAAATTTTGCTTCCTTATTCTCTCTCTCTCTCTCTCTCTCTCTCTTTCATTCCATTCTCTATCTTCCTATTTCCTTTTTTTATTTTATTTTCCAACATTCATCCAATGACATTCGTTTAGCTTTCAGAGGTAAAGATATATCTAACATGCCGTTCGCTTAATTTTCCTTCGTCAAAGCAGCAAAGCACTAACTCATCAGCGAGGTCAGTGAATCCAAAGCATCAGAAGGATAAACGTTCATTAATTAAATGTTGTCTCTCTCCTTTACCGAATAAATTCCAATTGTTGCAAATCGTAATGCAACATGAAAGAGAAAATATTCCTACATATATATATATATATATATATATATGTGTGTGTGTGTGTGTGTTAAGTGAATCTATGTTAAAATGTTAAAAATCTCTATACGAGATAGATAAAAAAAAAAAAAAGAATGCAAAAAAAAGAATAGCAAAATATATGAGTATACATCGGAAAACTTTTTTTCTTTTTTTTTTCTTTTTTTTTTTTTATCCAAATAAACAAACCTTTCGCAATTATCGTTTCTCTCCGTCTGTAGTGTGTCACGTGTTTCGTTTAAAAATCTTTACCCCCTCCTCCCGCCAAAGAAAAAAAAAAAAGGAAAAAGAAAAGAAAAGAAAGAAGGAAAAAAAAGAACGAAAGAAACAATCGAATTTGTTCCATTTCGAAAATAATTACGAAATCTATAATATTATATTTGTATATTTACGATTTATCATTGATAATTGCATTTAAATAATACATCATGTATATGCAGGTTAAAACGTAGGTGACGAAAAACATTTCTAATTTCTTATCATTATCAGAGCTATGAGTACGTTCTATGTAATTTCTTTTTTTTCGTGAAACAACCATCGTAGTATCTCACTATCATTAATCAAGTTCAATGTATAACACACACACACACACACACACACACACACATATATATATATATATGTATGATATGCGTATACATAGAAGTTTCGTAAAGAAAAAGCAGAAATGGAGAGAGAGATTGAGAGAGAGAGAGAGAGAGAGAGAAAGATAGAGAGAAGAGAAAGAGAAAGAGAAAGAGAAAAAGCAAGTGCTTTCTTTTGATTCTTCTCCGATGAGTCGCTTATTTTAGTCGTTTAAAAAAAGTATAGCCACAAAACACGATGAGATACGCGTATCCGATTCATGCTTTTTGCCGTATCCTGATAAAAGCAGTGAATAAAGGACTCGACAAGGTTTCTCTGTGCCAAGTACTTACTTACTTACCTTACGTATATAACTGTATATGCATATATATACATATATACAGATAGATAAATAGGTAGATGGATAATTAAATGGATAGAACATACGTAATTACGCAACCCACATATCTATGATAGACGCATAATAGTTTGTAACTATAATATGTATGTAAATGTATAATACTTTATGTGTATATATATATATATATATATATATATATATCGTATTAATCTTCATAGTGTATTTTCAAATAATACGAATATTTTCTCAGATTTCTATCGGCGAGAGAATTTATATCATCAAAGGTAGTACTTTTTAATATTCTAAAAACAATCGATCGGCTGAGAAAGACCGAGCAAAGGGAAATAAAAAACGTAAGTAAGAAAGGTTAAAGGGGATGAAAGATAAAGAGACAGAGAAATAAAGAGAAAAGGCGAGAAAGAGTCAGAGAGAGAGAGAGAGAGAGAGAGAGAGAGAGATAGAGAGAGAGATAGAGAGAGAGTCAATTCTCGAACAGATTCACCCACATTTACAGTCAACTGTACAGATATATATATATATATATATATACATATACACACATATAACTATACACGTACATGTACAAGCACAGACACAATTATTCCCTTTTCGATTGAAACCACCAGAAGATCTTGGAATACTTTTCCTTTAGTCCGTTGTAACTACATCGTATAATAATAAACGCAATGTAGTTCGGCTTCTTGAAACTGGTTATCGAGTGCATTAACGCGTAGAGCTATTTCGGAGAAACGGAATTCTATAGGGGGAGATTCCATTATCCGGACGATTAGGGACAACGACGAAGGCGCATATCGTAGCCAACTTGTATCGGTTAAACATACATACATACATACATAAATACATACATACATACATACATATATACATACCAACGTAAATACGTTCTACGCGTATCTTCGAGGGTTTGGAACTTTGACGAGATTTGAAACTTTCACAGAAGTATTATACTTATGTATCTAATAACATTATGTAATATCCAAGAGATACAGAGATAGAGATAAAGAGATAGATAGAGAGTGAGAGAGAGAGAGAGAGAGAGAGAGAGAGAGAGAGAAAATAACAAGGATTTATAGGACTACAAAATATACTATCCATATTTTTTTTTTCTTCTCGATCACCCTAGCAAAGTCGTCGAGTCAAATTTGAAAAAAAATATATATGTAAAAGAAAGAAACAAGAAAAAAGAAAAACATACTTTCTCTCCTTACTCCTTTTTCTCTTTCTTTTTCTCTATCATTTTTTTTATCCATGTCATTGTTTCAATCCCATTTATAGTTAGAATCAATTCATAAATCCGCAGCTTGTAGATACAATATTATCCCATATCTTTCTATCTCTCTCTCTCTCTCTCTCTCTCTCTTTCTCTTTCCCTTCAATCAAACTTCTTATTTCTAAAATGAAAATGCGGTGTAATAAAAAAGAAAAGAAAAAAAAAAGAAAAAGAAAAAGAAAAAGAAAAATAAAAGGAGAAAGGATAGTCAAGTGTCGTAAGGATGTAACTCGGAAAAGATATAAAAGAAAAGAAAGAGAAAAAGAAAAAAGAAAAGAAAGAGAAAAAATTGTCTATTTCTTACCTTAGGATAACCTCGTGATCTATTTTAATCTTGATAACAATAAAATTTTGTCGGATATATATATATATATATATATATATATATATATATATATCTACTTACGTTTGCAAAATGTCTGTCGGACTCTGTCTCTGTCTCAGTCTACCTCTTTATCAAAAAAATATCACATCGAGGACACCGATATTCATCGCTTACATATATATATATATATATATATATATATATATATATATATATATATATATATACATTATATTATATTACATAGGTACATATATATATATATATCCTGACCACAAGTGATCTGACATCATTTCGTGATGTCACCCATGTA
>NC_060959.1:9226406-9243906 GCF_910589235.1 Vespa crabro
TCTCTCCCTCTCTCTCCCTCTCTCATTCTCACGAGTCATTTCGTAATGGAATCGAACGATTACTTGGACCGATAGGACTTCTTACTCTCTTCGAGAAATAGAGAAGAAGAGAGAGAGAGAAAGGAAGAGAGAGAGAGAGAGAGAGAGAGAGAGAAAGAGGGAGAGAGTGTTTGAGATCTAATAAAGGGAGCTTGGAGTAATTAACGCTAATGACTGATGGGTAATTAACGATCGACCAAGTAAAACGACCGCCTATCCTCATCTACCAACCTCTACCTATCTATACCAACCTACCTATCTACCTACCTACTTACTTACTTACTTACTTACTTACTTATTTATTTGTTTACTTATTTATTTATTTAATTCCAATTGGTAACTATCTATATCTACCTTCTTCACGCCCAGACAATTCTTTTTGTTGTTGTTGTTGTTGGTTTTTTTTTTGTCCTTTGTTTTCTTCCTTTTCCCTCTTCCTTTTTCTTTTTATTTTCATCACGTACACCATTATCCGAGGATAGACAATACAAATTTCAAAATCGATCATCGAAGCTTAAATAATAGTTATCGATATCTGATAAGGGTCTGAACTCTTGAGAAGCACCATCTAGAAGGAAAGAGAGAGAGAGAGAGAGAGAGAGAGAGAGAGAAGAAAAAGAAGACTGAAGCATAGTAAAGGATTACTTAATGCGAGATGTTATCGGTGAAGACAACGACCCCCTTTTACCATATCCGGCTTCGTGGTCAATTCTGGCTTCGGGACTTATTATCGTGTCCGACGTAGCACGATCAACGGATTAGTCCGTCTGATAGCGCTTCTCTTGCCAAGTTAGTTCCCGAACTACTCTTATAATAGAAGTAGTAGTAGTAGTAGTAATACTAAGCTGTGACTACTACTCGCTTGTACCTTTTTTGTTTGTTTTTTTTTTTCGCTCTCTTTTCTTTCCTTTTCTCTTCTTCTCTGTTTTTCTTTTTTCTTTTTTCTTTTCCTTCTTTTTTTTTTCGCTTTCTTTCTCTTCCTTCCTTTTTTCCCATTCGACTCGCTGTCCAAGCAAATTGAAAGTAATAAATTTGTTAGATCGATAATATGCAAAAACAATTATATAAATTTTATTACGTATAACATCGTATACGATCGTTTGTTATATTAAAATAATTAAGAACGTGAATGTTATAAATAATTATTTATTTATATATATGTATATATATATATATATATAAATTTATTTTTGCAATATCTATTTAATGATTAAGAGATATAAATTATTTAATATTATCGTTAATAGATTTTTATATATTTTTACTCTGAGGACGATCTAAAATTTATAAACATATAGAAAATGAATATGATCAATAAGCAAATATATAATTATTATCAATTCACATTGTAGAGATTTAAAAGCAATTAATTTTCAATTGGTCAAATTAAACGTTATGTATGATTCATTCTGTGTAATATATACTCATGTATCAATAAATAAATTATTAATCGATAGTTTCACACGCTTTAACGGATGTCACACAACGAATGTCATCATATCGTTGATAAAATCATTCTATTATCTTTCAATAACAATTGGAAAGAGATCAAAGTCATTTCTTTTTCAAATAAATCAGATGAATTTAATTCATGATTTGTCTTGCGTCAGGGTTGACGTATCATAAATTTCCTTTTTCTTTTTTCAGTCTCTCTCTCTCTCTCTCTTCTCTCCCTTGAATTTTAAATAGACGTCGCTAGAAAAAAAAAAGAAAGAGTATTTTATTTTGTACGAAAAATTGATCGAAATAGAATTATTAATGTTGTTACTAATTGACTAATTAGTAATGACATTTGATATATCTCAAGAATTACATTTAATTCATTGAATTGGCAAGTAAAAAAAAATTAAAAAATTATTTTCAATTCAGTCTGATCGTTGACTCCATCGTCCATCAGTCGATTTATTTACTGGAATGAAAATCTTCTATAATTGTATTTTTATATTTTATTGATGCCGCGTTATATTTTTCATAATAACGAGTAAAAAGATAAATAAAATATCGATAAGAATAAATGATTATAGTTTTCTCTTGAAAAATATTGGATTGGCCAAATGAGTACGTATTAATGTCGGAATTTTTAATATAAAAATGATATTAGCGTTGTTTATTTGGATATTGGAAAAAAAAAATTTCTATTGTTTACTTATTTAATATTATATCAAATATATTAAAAAATTTACTGTGTTCAATTTAATTACTTATTTATTTATTTATTTATTTACTTATTAAAAATACAATAGCGTGCAATTATTCATATCTACGCAGAATATCGTAATATTTGCAATGAGGAAATAAAAAAATTATCAATTAAAAATTTACTTCGGCATTAATTGCAATGACCAATCCGATAATTATTTTATGCAATTTTACGACTTTAGAAGAATAGTAGCGCCGAACAAAAAAAAAAAAAAAAAAAAAAGGAAAAGAAAAAAAAAGGGAATACTTAACAAAATACTTATCGACTTAATATCTTCGAATGACTCGCAATTGATTTCAAATAATCATTCGTATATAGATCATTCGTATAGATCATTCGTATAGATCATTCGAAAATTCAATTTTGACGATGTTGTTTTTCGACGATATTTCCGAAGATTTATCCTTCTTTCTTTTTTTCTTCTTTATTTCTTCTTTTTTTTTCTTTCTTTTTCTTTCTTTTTTGATTCTTCTTCTGGTCGATCGTCACGAATGAGAACGTCACGAACGAACAGCTTTCTTCCGCGCTCGATATCGTTCGAAAAAGGACGAGCTTATTCGATCGTCCAAGTTTCGTGATAGATATACAAGAACGACAGAGAGAAAGAGAGATAGAGAGAGATAGAAAGAGAAAGAGGGAGAGAGAGAGAGAGAGAGATTTCGTTATCAGTCTCGAATTCTGTCCTTTCCTGTGAAAGCATCACGGTCAATTTCGGTAGGACAAAATTTCGTTTGCAATCAAGCTGTGTGTCACGAAAGATCGATCGAACGATCAAACGATCGATCGTTCGAACGTTCGATCGTTCGATCGATCGCTCGTTCGCTCGCTCGTTCGCTCGCTCACTCGCTCGATTGCTAGTCCCCAACTGATATGGTGTTTCTTGTCAGTTTTCCCATTCGCGAAGGGATCAAACCAGGGAATCTTCGATAACGTTACGAAAGCGTTATTGACGTTTACCGATTACGAACATTTTACCGAGGTCATACGGTAGTCATCGATCGTTTTCGACAGCCTCATAGATATTTATCATTGTTAACTGTTAAAATTGAAAATAAATATCTCTCTCTCTCTCTCTCTCTCTCTCTGTCTCTCTCTCTGTCTCTCTCTCTCTCTCTCTATATATATATATATATATATATATATATATATATATATATATGTCTCTATTTATTTATCTATAGATAATGAGTAAAACACGAACAATCATTACAAGTATTTATAATCCAAACTTATCTATGACGAATGATTTTTTAATCGATCACGATAATTACGATCATTATTGCTCTTTCTCTACGTATTGTAAACTGATAATTATAAAAATAGTAAGACGATCAAAACAAAACAAAAAAAAAAGAAAAGAAAAAGAAATGAAGGAAGAAGAGAAGAGAATTAATTTCTTTCATAAATTCCATATAGCAATTATCCAATTATTATTATTATTATTATTATTATTATTATTATTATTATTATTATTATTATTATTATTATTATTATTATTATTATTATTATTATTATTATTATTATCCTATTTTGATAATGTTTTCTATTTAAATCACTTTCACAACAACTTACACGTATACTTATTACGTTCGATCATATAATCTGACATTATTTTACGATCGTTCATTCTCGTTTGTCGTTTATTAATATATTTGGAATTTAAAAACAAAAAGAAAAGAAAAAAAAAAAAAAATAAGAAAACCTGACAACAAAAATATTACCTACTATAATATATTTCTCTCGTATCGATAAGAAATATCATTAATTATATTTTTAATAAAATAATCGATCTGAACTAATTCGATAAAAATTTCTTTTCGTAAATGATATTATATATAATACATATTGGTATACCAACTATACTGATGTAGACATATATACATTGACATCAAAGTAGACGCACATATCTATCGAGTAACAGAGCATTCGATGCTCGTCGATCATTGTTAACGTTCGATGATACTCGAGCATTGTCGATGTGAAGTGATTATTAACGCCTACGTTCTCTACAATCAACATGATCGATATCCGCTCACCCTACATACCCTCACACACACACACATACATATATATATTTATATATATATATATAAATATATATATATATATATATATATATATGTTTAGGTATCCTAAATGCACATACAAGTGTACTCGACAATATATAGAGTTGCACTGTTGACAGTAATCCATGTAACACAATTATTTCTACAGTCAAGAATGTACGATTGACTTCTACGAGGACATTAAATCTCTAACAATGATGTAACGAATCCACCCTTGCCGAAAACGAGTTTGGCGAACAATCAAACTCTTGTCTAGATTGCCTTAACGATCCATATAACTACCGTCATATGTCACGTTATCTCTTCTATTATCAAAAGAATAATAGACGACGTTAGCTCGTAAAAGTTTTTCATTTCATTCATAAAATAAAATCTACAAATTAATACGTTGTTGAAAATTACACGATTTATTTCTAAATTTGATAATACGCGATCTAACGATTTTTTTTTTTTGATTTTTTTTTTTTTTTTGATTTTATTTTTTCTTTTTTTATTTCGTTGTCTTCGTCTCTTCAAACAACAAAATTTATTATCTGAGACGTATATTCGTTATCGATGAATTATTAATATTTTCTGAATGAAAAGTGATTATTCGTTTTATTTTCTAACAATAGTGAGATAAAAACTTGGAAAATATAGATTTATATGTTAGAGTAACGTCGATATTATAAATAAATCAATAATTTTATTATTTGTTATTTCTCTGAAAAGATTTCATCTCATTCGTAGGATAAAATCTTAACGTTAATTCTTTTTAATTTAAAAAATTTAAATTTTTCTTTTTCTTTTTTTTTTTTTTTTTTTTTTTTTTTTTTTTTTTTTTTTTTTTTTTGAAACGAAACTTCATAGTAAAATCTATTCCTTGTTAGTGGATATTAATATTTTTTATTATTTTTTTTTTTTTTTTTTTTTTTTTCTAATACAAAGTAATTATTTTATTTTGTTTCGAAAAATTGAACTATAGATTTATATTACATACACGTACAATAGTAAATATCGATAATAAAAGTCACGATAATAGAATCATGTTTCTTTTTTCTATTAATAAAAAAATAAATATGAAATTTTTTTAAATGTAAAATAATTATTTTTTTCATTTCGAAGAAGTAAAATAAAATGTAAATTTACGAGCTATATCAATGTTATATGACAGTAATTCGATGATAAAAAAAATCACGAAAGTAGAATCATCCTTATATCTATTTACTAACAATAAAAAAAGAATATACATACATATATACATATATATATATATATATATGTACAATTTTACAGTACATAAACTTAGTAACATATACCACGATATATCTTCTTTTTATCAAAATAAAAAAGACGATGACTTATCTCGTAAAAATTTTATTGAGAGAAAAGAATCTTTCGGAATTTTTTTACGAAACTCTATAACTTATATATTTCTTTTCTTTTTTTTTTTTTTATCATCTCTTTAAACAAATCTCTTAAATAACGTCGAATCATTTCCAATATAATCTAATATTAAATAATTTTAATTTTTCGAATGATAAAGTAATTAATTTCTATTTTTTTTTTTTTTTTTTTTTTTTATTTCGATTAAGTGAAATAAGATTCTGAAAAAAGGCAGATTTACAGGCGTCTTAAAAGCATGAAAATATAATTGTCCTTTTTTCTATTAAAAAAAAAAAAAAAAAAAATACAGAATCATATACAAGCTGATAATAAAATATATAAACATAGGAACGATTGTTTCTAATTAAATTTGTATAATTAAGAATTGTTTATACCTTATCGAACAAGTAATAAATCGATGTTCATCACGTTGAGCAGAGATAATAATAATAATAATAATAATAACAAAGACTGATATAAAGCAATAGCTTGACTATAGTTACGGCAACGTTCATGACAATGTTAACCATTATCGACGACGAGTAATAGTCATTTACCGTTATCAAGCTTCGTCCAGGTCCCAACGAAGGGTCTTAGCCCTTCTCAAATATATAGTTCTTTGACATTGATCTTAAATTAGAATTGCTTACATGAATTGTTAACAATATGACATTGGATCGTCCTTCAACGAAGGAATTATCCTTATGGTACATACGTGAAGAGTGATGATGAATTAAATCGAATGAAAAATCTTTAAATAATTTTCATCGTAGAATTTTTTCATAGAAAAATATTTTAATTTTCCCCATAATTAATATTTAACTGTTAACAATTTCGTGATAAATAATTTTTTGATGTTACAAATTTTCTCTTTTCTTTTTTTTTCTTTTTTTCTTTTTTTTTTTTTTTTAAATTATTTTCGAGAAGATTTAATATCAATGAAATGAAATTTGTTCATACACATTCGACATTTTCATATATTTTTCATAATCGTACGAAGGAAATCTCTAATTAATCTTTAAAGATAAGACATATAAAAAGTAATCTCTTTGAAAGGATTTTATAAGTACGAGATATAGGTGTATTTTTTTTTTAATCATATACAAAAAAAAATAATAATAATACAAGAGAAAAAAAATAATTGGGGGAAAGAAATAAGAAGGACATGAACAAGTAAGTTCGTTCAAGAAAGAAAAAAATAAAGAAAGAAAGAAAGAAAGGGAAAAAAGCTACGGGGATTAAAGTCCTACAGATTTTGGTCAATTTTATGTACACAAAGTTATCGTTAATCCCATGACATGTATATGAAAGAGAAAGAAACAAAAAGAAAAACAAAGACTTCGGTGAAATATGAATTATAAGATTGAATTAAGGAAAGAATAATAATAATAATAATAATAATAATAATAATAATAATAATAATAATGATGATGATGATGATGATGATGATGATGATAATAAAACAAAATAAAATGATTGAAAAAGATATTAAAAAAAAAAGAAAATAATAATAATAACGATCTATCAAATGAAAATTGATCAATGTGTCAAGAAGAGCTTACCATAAGAAAAAGATAAATAAGTAAAGAAAAAAAAAAACAGAAAAAAAAAGAAAAAAAGCAAACAAATCTAATTAAAATAAAACCGAAGAACGTTCTCGTGATTATCGAACTTTTCGAACGTTTACCTTCGATGATGATAATAATAATAATAATAATTATTATTATTATATATATATATAATTATTATTATTATTATTATTATTATTATTATTATTATTATTATTATTATTATTATTATTATCAGTAACTTATATTATCGACAGTATCGTTTAGTTACATTGTTTATATCCAAAAGCCAAGTAGAGTATCGGTGAGCTTATAACCGTAATCAATTCTCTTTGTGTAACGATCGGGACACAGCGTATGTAAGCATCTAACTGTTCGTAATATCAAAGCTGCTTAGAATACATAATAGGAGGTAAACCAACGTCTAATATGTACGTTTTGGAAGGATGACTAATACACTTCTAGTATTAGGCTAACATAAATTACATACCTACGTACACACATATGTACGTACGTATGTACCTATATATATATATATATATATATATATATATACATACATACATGCGTATATACATGCATAAATAGATTGGTAGATCTTTACTAAAAGATGATTTAGAATCCAGTGATAAGAACTTTTGTATAACAAAACACAATTAATCAAAGAGATTCCTAAATCAAATTGGTTTTGGTTTAAACAGACTTTATAAAATCCTATCCTCTCTTTCTCTCTCTTTCACTCTCTCTCTCTCTCTCTCTTTCACTCTCTCTCTCTCTCTCTCTCTCTCTCTCTCTCTCTCTCTCTCTCTCGTGTTTACTTTTTTGTTTATTAAATTTCATTATATCGAACGTATCAGTGAATACTGACCAACGTGTAATGTACTACTTACGCAAGCGCACATACATATTGTTCTCTGCGTAATCGATGTCTGCTTCTGCACAGTAGAGTAGTGGGAGAGAAAAACAAAGAGAGAGAGAGAGAGAGAGAGAGAGAGAGAGAGAGAGAGAGAGAGAGAGAGAGAGATTGATATAGAGACAGAAATCCTGCCAAAATCTGGTTTTTATATGGAAACTATAATATGTGATAACACGACTGTGTATCTAAAACATTCTATTAAGGATTTCTACGTTATACGATGAATGATGATGTTAAACAAGAGACAAAGAAAATTTCAAAGCAAAAAAAAACAGATATACGATATTACGAAAATCGTAAAAGTTCATTCGAATAAAAAAAAAAACAATGAGAGAGAAAGAGAGAGAGAGAGAGAGAGAAAGAGAGAGAGAGAGAGAGAAAGGATTGTTCGAAATTTCTATCAGTGAAAACGAACCGCAAACTTTTTCATGTCACCGTGAATCCTCTTTAAACACATACATATGTAAGTACATACATGGAAAAGAGACAAGGTAACGCATACACAAACATAGACACACACACACACACACACACATACACACATATACACACATATATACACACCCACACATATATATGCATACATATACGCACGCACATACGTATAATACATAGAATAGAGTAGAAGAGAGATTAGAATCGATTTCTAATAGTTGATCGATCTGTGGTTTGCCGTGTGTACTGACAAGTGTCCTTTTTCTTTTTTTTTTACTTATTTTTTTTTTTTTTTTTTTTTTTTTTTCTTTTTTCCTCTCTTCCTAAAACCATGTTTCAGGTGTCGTGGATAAAGCGTAAGACTGTTCAGGAATTATTGACGGTCGGTCTGATAACGTACGCTAACGACGAGCGTTTTCAAGCGATTCACTTTCATCACAGCGAGGATTGGACGTTGCAAATAAAATACGTACAGGGAAGAGACGCGGGACTTTATCAGTGCCAAGTGTCAACGCATCCACCTACAAGCATATTTTTGTTTCTCGAGGTTGTCGGTAAGCATTGACAGTTTTTATATAACAGATAAAATATTATAATGGTAGCTTGACTTTCTTTGATTTTTGCATTCTTTTTCTTTTTTCTTTTTTTTCTTTTTTTCTTTTTCTTTTCTTTTTTTCTTTTTCTTTTCTTTTTTTCTTCACGTTCTCTCTAACCACCCCCCACCCCCCGACACCCCCACCGGCCCACATTTCCCCATCGTATAACGACGAAATTCGAAGAGAATTATTATTTTCATTGAGGATTATATTCGAGGAAGAATGACAGAAAGTAATTTGAATTTATTGTTTTTGTCTCTTCTTCTTTTTTTTTTCTATCTTTCTTTCTTTCTATTTTTTATTCATTTCTTTCTTTTCCCGTCGATCAACTCACGGATGAATTATTAAAACGTAAATGAGGTGGGTTGGTGGTTGGTTGGTTGGTTGGTTGGTTGGTATGGGGTTGTGGGGTTTGCTCGGATTCTCTATGTATTTTTTGGTTTCTTTTTTTTTTTTTATTTCCTTCGCTCCCCACCCACCCATCCTCTAATGAATCCGCCTACTCGAAAAAAACATCGGAATAATGGTTAAGCAATTTTATCGTTAAACGTGCACGCGTGCCATTAAATAGCTCATCGAGGATTTTAATAACGAGTGTTTTCGTGCAATTAACATTCCGAGTTTGCTACTCATCGTAATTATCAAGTCGATTACATTTAATTCAACCGAGAACCGGTCGAACCTATTTCGAAATCTATTCATTCGTAGCTTCTCTTCGTTCCGTTAAATATCCCCTTCCCGCAAAATTAAAATGCAACAATATTAAATATCTTTGTAAATGGGATAAAAGGGAAATGATATTTTTTGCGGTCATTGTAGAGAAAAACGTAAGAGATAAGAAAAGTGAGGAGGAAGAATTAAAGGAAAGAGGGGGGAAGAAGAAAAAAGAATTAGAAAGAGATGGGGGAAAAGCAAAAAAAGAAAACAAAGAGAGAAAAAAAAGCAAACAAGAGAAGAAAAAGAAAAAAAGAAAGGAAAAAAAAAAGGAGAGAAGTCATTTAATCGAGTCTCTGTCTCAAAGACAAAAGGATTGTTGGATCCTCTTGTAAGATCCAATGTCGGGATAAAGTAATTTCGTTAAAAGACCAAGAGAGTTCTCTTTTCCGATTTTACTTTCTCTCTCTCTCTCTCTCTCTCTCTCTCTCTCTCTCTCTCTCTCTCTCTCTTTCTCTATCTATTTATCTATCTATCTTTCTCTCGCGAAAATTATGAAAATACGGATTAAGAATTATTGCGTATAAATTATGCTTATAAATTTCTCGTCTCGTCTCGTCTCATTAATAATAGATACACCATAGGAAAATTGCTTATATATACGTCAACAAAAAAATAAATAAACAAAGAAAGAAAGAAATATTGAAATATTGATCTACAAGCATGCAAATAAGTATATGCTTACGTAGAATAGAAGAAGAAGAAGAAGAAGAAGAAGAAAAAGAAAAAAAAAAAATAAATAAAGATATAAAGAGAAAAGAACATACCCAAGAAATAGCTTATCTTAGTATTCATAAAATGCATGTTTCTAAGAGACGTAAAGATTTTCTGATAAGAAATCAACGTTACTATCTTGTTCACGCTCACGCACATACATACATACACACACACACACACATTCTCATACTTGTTCGCTTAGTCGTTCGTTCTCTTTTTATTTTTTTTTCTTTTTATATCGAACAACAAGTAGTAGTAGGTATCCTCTAAGCCTTCCGGCAAAACGGCTTTGAGAACGGCTTAAAGAAGTAACGTAGAACTACTTTCTTCCAGTTCCAACCTTTTGAAGAATTTTTTTTTTCTTTTTTTTTTTTTTTTTTTTTTTTGGCAACCTTTACCTTCGAAATGGTTTATGAGCCACGGCGAAATCCAAAACCAAATGTTTGCATTTATTTTTGAACCATGTCCGTAGAATTTCTCCAATGGAATACCTTCTCCATTTTTTTCTCTTTCAATTCTTATTTCAGTTCATCGTGATCGTCATCGTCATTATATCATATCATTTGTCATCATTCAAAAACTTATCACGTTCAATATTATTCTGGGTTGTATTTATTATTGTCAAGAAAGAAGGCCCTTACGAGCAACGTCATTAAAGGTTGGTCAAAGAAAATGCGTCTATTTTACTCTTAGAATTTTTTCTTTTTTCTTTTTTTTTTTTATTATTATTTATTTATATGGTTCTTTTTTTTCTTTTTGTTCCTTTTTTGTTAGTTTAGTTTAATTTATTGAAAATAAAACTGCAGACATTTTACCGCGTAACGTGAATTTTCACTTCAATAATATAGAAATATATAAAATGCAAGTAGTATCGTAAGGTTTTAAAATAATGATTCCATATTCTTTTTCATTTATTTATTTATTTATTTATTTATTTATTTAAATACTTTAGTTTATTGAAAATAAAAGTGCGAACATTTTCTTGTAATAATATACTTCTCATTTCAATAAAATAGAAATATATAAAAGGCAAGTAATGTAAGGTTTTGAAATAACATTTACATACGCTTCATTTATTTATTTATTTATTTATTTATTTATTTATTTATTTATTTATGAATTTTTTATTAGTTCTTTGACAATAAAAGTGCAAACGTTTCCCTGTAAAATAATTCTCATTTTAATAAAATAGAAATATATATATATATATATGTGTGTGTGTGTGTAAGAAAAGCAGTATAAGGTTTTGAAATAATGGTTCTCATATAAAAACGAGGTCCCAGCTTGCACGCTTAATATGCCTTATGATAGATACAGCCCTGCGTGAGTTTTGTTTCTTTTCCTCCTCGGTTTATTTTTTTTTTTCCTTCTTCTTTTCTATTCCTGTTTTTTCCTTTCTTTTTTTCTTTCCTCTTTTTTTTTCTCTCTCTCTTAACCGAGACTCATACGTTTTTATCCTCGAATTTCAACGAAAAAAGGGAAAGAGAGAAAAAAAAAAGAAAAAATAAATAAATAAATAAATAAATAAAAAATAAGAGGATGGAAAAGATCTTGGCAAAAGACGTTCGAAGAAAAAAAATTTACGTAGATATAGCATTGAATTACAGGGCGTGAATCTTCTTCTTCTTTCTCTTCCTTTTTTCTTTTCTTTTCTTTTTTCTTTTTTTTTTTACACTTTTTACTTTTTCTTTCCTTTTTTCTTCTTTTTTTTTTTTTTTTTTTTTTTTTGTTTTTTTTCCTCCGCCTATCCCTCCATTTTCTTCCTTCCATTTTCTCAGTTAGTGTTACCACCTCCCCCTTTTACACGAATTTATTCTCGCTTAGATATTTGCATTTAGATTTCCCATCGACCTCGCGGCCAACGCGATCTATTTTACTATTACTTTTTCTACTACTTTATTCTACTTACCTATCCTTCTTTATTTCTCTTCTTCGTTTCTTTTTTCTCTCTTGTTTCTTTCTTTTTTCCTTTTGTCTTTTTTCCTTTTCTTTCTTTTTCTTCTTTTCTTTCGTTTTGTTTCTTTCCTATTTCTCATTCGCCATGCCTCAACCGATGTATCACCCGAAGGATCACCCAGATTGCCAGAAATCCACTTCGTACGGTTTGCGATCTATAAGGTCGCGAACTTTTTACGATCCTTCAAAGATTTCTGTCTCTCTCTATCTCTCTCTCTCTCTCTCTTTTTCTTTTTTTGCTTAGGCAAACTTTTGCGCGCGAGATACGTCGACCCGCGTAAAGCTCCAAGATTAAATTGGATAAACGTGAAAGGTCGTGTCGGAATGAATGTACCAATGAAACAAAAGGAATTTCGTATTGCAATCTCCCAATAGTATATACATACATATATACATATATTTATGCATGTATATATATATATATATATATATATATATATATATATATAAATATGTATGTGCATAAATGTAAGTATGTATTACTGTATCTAACTCGATCGGCCCGAGATTATTTCAAGATGTAAAGATTTTTTATTCTACCTTTTTTGTTTTATGGACTTCTTTTTCCAAAAAAAAAAAAAAAAAATTTCCAAAAAATTAATGAGATTTCGAATCGTCGAAATGAGCGATAACTTAACGAAATTTAATAAAAATTAAAAATGAAGGAAAGAATGCGAGAAGCTTCCGTGAATTCACCGATAACATACCGAAACGCTACGATATCTCGATGTAAAAATTTTTTTTCTTTTTTCTGTTTTTCTTTTGTTTTTCTTTTTTTTTTTTTTTTTGAACAAAAAAAAAAAGAAAAATGATTACTTTTCATTGTTTTTCAACGATAAGTAATTATATACACTCGACGAAGTTTATTTTTTGTGTAATCGAGAACGATGCAATAACGTTCGATTGATTATTGTATGTTTTATAACTTTTTATATCAAAACAAATATACATACGAAACATAAAAATAAAAAAAATATATGTATATATTATGAAAAGATCACGTATCTCTCTCTCTCCCTCTCTCTCTCTCTCCCTCTCTCTCTCTCTCTCTCTCTCTCTCTCTCTCTATTTTCGTAAAACAAATAAAATGTTTCGAAAAAGTGATTGATCGTGATTGATCGTTCAAATAAACAAAAGCAATAAAAAAATTAAATCGAAGAGTAAGAAGAAAAAAACCAAGGAGGAAATAGAAGAAGAAGAAGAAGAAGGAGGAAGTGAAAAAAAATCAGAATTGGTTTTCTCGAAAGATACACACACACACACACACACACACACACACACACACACACACACATATATATATATATATATATATATATATACATATATAAAGAGAGAGAGAGAGAGAGAGAGAGAGAGGGAGGGAGGAAGAGAGACAGAGAAAGAGATAGTGCCATTGAAAGTGGCTTACTGACGGTATTTGGCAACGACGAGAACTCATGGCCCTTTTCCAAGGTAGGATAGTGTATTCGATGCGTTTAAGCTCGATCCAAATCTTTCGATAGTATTGGTCGATTCGCATTTGGCCGTGACAGCAATGGAAAGGAGTTCTCTCTCTCTCTCTCTCTCTCTCTCTCTCTCTCTCTCTCTCTCTCTCTCTCTCTCTCTCTCTCTCTGTGTATGTCTAAAGGTAAAAGCATGTCAAAGACCGTCATTGGGTGTCGACTTGGTGTTTACCTTGCTACGTAACACCTGATCCTATAACCTTCTGCCGCGAACGTGTGTCACCCTTTCTCAGCATTCTCCTCTTGCAACCACCCACACACATCTAACTCTAAAATCTCGATCCTCTTATACTCGGTCAACGACCAACGGTTTAACTTAAAATTCCTAAAGCCTTAACTCTCTCTCACTCTCTCTCTCTCTCTCTCTCTCCCTCTCTCTCTTTCATGCACAATATAATACATATATATACATGTCTACATAATGATACATATATCCTTTATTTATATTTATATATATATATATATGTGTGTGTGTGTGTATGTATAAGAATGTTTCAAAACAATACGGTCAATAACCAATGTCCACATTGAACAAATATAAAATAAAAGATACGATCGATCTTCGAAGATATTTCTAAGACATAATCGTTTTTCGTGATGCTGTTAACTTCCCCATTCCTGTCACTCATCAACATCTATCTCATCCAATTTCAACGAGTAAAATAATTTCTTCTTTTTTTTTCTTTTTCTCACACCAAGATAAATCAAATTGATCGTACGAGATTGATCTCAATTAATCGAACCCATAGATCGTCGTCGATACTTACTTAAATCCAATAGATCTTCCAATAGATCCAAGGGACCGGGGATAGATATATGGTACATATCTAAATACATAGACACGTAACAGCTATAGAGAGATAACGTTGAATTGTTTTACGTGGGATTTGACAAAAAAAAAAAAAAAAAAACAAAAGAAAAAGGAAAAAGAAACAAGAAGAAAATTCGCATGGAAAAAAATAACATCGTCTATAAGACGTTTAAAAGGTTCCATTCGTTTTTTCTTACTCGCTATATTTTTCGTCAAAATTAAAAGCATTTAAAGGCGATTCACATGTAAATCGCGTAACAACGTGTTAAAGATTGATATAATAATTAAAAGGCAACGAAAAGAGAATTAAAAAGGAACCAAAGAAAGAAAAAAGAAAAAAAAAATGGCTGTGTCTAGTGAAAGAAGGATCACATACAAGGGCATTCATTCGCTTATTGTACTCACGTTTGCACGGACTTTATTTTTTCTCTTTTTCTTTTTTTTTCTTTTAATCTTTTTTTTTTTGTTGTTGTTGTCTCTTTTTTTTATCCTAAAATATAACCCCTCATATTTCTGAAATATCCTACATCATACAAAGGGTGTCTCCCGTTCGAGATTATGCGCTCTATTATTATTATTATTATTATTATTATTATTATTATTATTATTATTGTTGTTATTTACCGAACTGTAGTAGTTTTCAGACGAACTTTCCCGAATTGGTTGTAGTTCGTTTCAATAAAAAGAAAAAAATGTTTCAAAAATAAAAAAAAGAAAGAAAAAAAAAAGAAAACAAGGAAAAGGAAAAAGAATAAAATTTCATTTGTTTCGAGAAAAAGGGCAAGAGGTGATCGGGCAATCGGGCAATCGGACGAGATGGAGGGCTGGTAGTAAATGTATGTTACATCTTACCGTGGTTATAAATCTTCTTTAGATTCGACTTTTTACGAAGAACTTTACACGTCGTTTTTATCAGATAGACGAGTCGTAGTTCAACTTTCGTAGTTCGAGAGTTCTCGTCGACGACGACGCTTTGATCTCTTTCAAATGTACAGTTTCGTATTAAGAAAAGAAAAAAGAAAGAAAAAGGAGAAAAAAGAGAGAAGGAAAAAAAGGAAAACAAAGAAAAATGTCACATTTGTGTGTGTGACTTTTTTTTTTTTTTTTTTGAAGCAACGTTCACTCAAAAAAACTTTGTTTAACCATCATAGAATGATCCTCGTTAGTCTTCCATCCTGAAACAGGGATATTTATCATTGGAAACATTTTCTTTTTTTCTTTTTTTTTTTTGTTTTTTTTTGTTTTTTTTTTTTAAACGTCCTATAGTTTTTGGAAACAATTATTGTCCGTAAACTTTTCGAAATGGGAGTAAGTTTCATTGGAAACATTGTTTTTTTTTTTTTCCCCCTTAAACGTGCTACTATAGTTTTTGGAAATAATTGTTATTCGTAAACTTTTCGAAATAGGAGTAAGTTTCATTGGAAACATCGGGGGTTTTTTTTTTTTTTAACGTGCCACTATAATTTTTGGAAATAATTGTTATTCGTAAACTTTTCAAAATAGGAGTAAGTTTCATTGGAAACATCGGTTTTTTTTTTTTTTTAACATGCTACTATAGTTTTTGGAAATAACGTAAACTTCAAATGGGACACCCTCTATATTTATCTAGCTATATATATTTGTATACATATATATATATATATATATATATATATATATATATATGTACACACACACACACACACACACATAAATATATATTTTTCTCGATTTCTCGTTTTTCTCGATTTCTCTCTTCTACCTTACAAGGTCTAACGGGAAATGCTGCTGACGTAGGATTTAAGTAACGACCGCAAACGGTAACGATCGTAAGAATTCATGGCTCAACAAATATGTCACCTTTCGATCGCACAAACGAACGAACGAACAAACCAACGAATGAACAAACCAACGAACGAACGGACAGACGAAGGTTGAATATTTTCATTTCCTTCCTTCCTTCCTTCCTTCTGTCGTATCTTCGAAATTAAAGCTTACCTTGGAAATTCGAAGATCTTCCTAAAATTCGTGTGCACCAAATATCAAAACTCTATAATGCCATAACATCAGTTATCGTATGAAATAATTACAAAATACGATTTCATAGGTAAAACATACTTTCTTGATTTTATTCCTTCCTTTTCGATCCTTCTCTCGCGTATTGTAATAAACAACAAAATCTATTTTCTATTTCTCGTTAGAGATTATCAAACGACGTTATCGTGATAATAATAAACAATAAATTTATCCTCACATATTAAGTCTTATATTTACTTAAATTCTATTTCTTGCGTAATTCACGTCAATCTCTCTCATCGTCTCTCGGTTTTTTAAAATTTTTATTTACGTTTAAATTAATTCCATCGAACGTACGTTATGTATGCATTAAAAATAATAAAAAGAGAAATGTTTCTTTGATGACGAATGATGAAACATGGCAGGGAAGCAATGGTTGCTTCGTTCGGAGGAATTTTTCATTTTCTCCATTTCTTTTTTTTTCTTTTTTCTTTTTTTTCTTTTTATCTTTCTTTTTTTATTTTTTTTTTTTTTTTTTTTTTTTTTTATATTCGATATCTCTTGATTAATGTTTTTCACTGCTTTTTCTTTTTCCCTTTTTGTTTTTTTCTGATTTC